>NC_043700.1:90323560-90349476 GCF_006229205.1 Suricata suricatta
GTGATAGGGATTGCATTGAATACAGAGATTGCTTTGGGTAGTATCGACATTTCAACAATATTTATTCTTGTAATCCACGAGCATGGAATGTGGTTCCATTTGTGGCCTTCTCAATTTCTTTCATAAGCTTTCTATAGTTTTCAGTATACAGATCTTTACCTCTTTGGTTAGGGTTATTCCTAAGTATTTATGGATTTTGTTGCAGTTGTAGATGGGATCGACTCCATGATTTCTCCTTCTCTTGCTTCATTATTGATGTATAGAAATGAAACCGATTTCTGTACATTGATTTCAAATCTTGCAACTTCGCAGCTCTAGCAGTTCTTTTGGGTGGAGTCTGTTGGGTTTTCCATGGAGAGGATCACATCATCTGTGAAGAGCAGAAGTTTGGCTTCTTCTTTGCCAATTTGGATGCTTTTACGTGGTTTTGTTGTCCGATTGCTGAGGCTGGGACTCCCAACGCTATGTTGAACAACAGTGGTGAGAGTGGACATCCCTGTCGTGTTCCTGATCTCAGGCGGAAAGAGCTCATTTTTTTCTCCGTTGAGGATGATATTAGCTGTGGGCTTTCATGGATGGCTTTTATGAGGTTAAGATATGTTCCTTCTATCCCAAGTTTCGTGAGGGTTTTTATCAAGAAAGGATGTGTATTTGCCAAGTAAGTGCCTTTTTTGCATCTATAGACAGATTCATATGGTTCTTATCCTTTCTTCTATTAAACGTGGTATATCACGTTGCTTGATTTTCAAATATTGAACCAGCGCTGCAGCTCACCCGTGAATCCCACTTGCTCATGGTGAATAATTCTCTTAATGTACTGTTGAGTTCGATTTGCTAGTATCTTGTTGAGAATTTTTGCATCCAGGTTCATCAGGGATATTGGCCTGTCATTATTCTCCTTTACCGTTTTGGAATCAAGGTAATATGGTAATGCTGGCTTCAGAGTGATTCTGGGAGCTCTCTTTCCATTTCTGTTTTTTGGAACAGCTTGAGAAGAATAGATGTTAACTCTTTTAAATGGTAGAATTCCCCAGGGAAGCCATCAGGCCCAGGGCTCTGGTTTGTTGGGAGATTTTTGATAACCGATTCACTTCTTCGCTGGTTATGGGTCTGTTCAAGTTTTCTGTTTCTTCCTGTTTGAGTTTTGGTAGTGTATGAATGTCTAGGAATATGTCCACTTCTTCCAGATTGTCCAGTTTTTTAGCATATTAGTTTTTCATAGTATTATCTTCCAGTTGTTTGTATTTCTGTGGTGTTGGTTGTGCTGTCTCCTCTTTCATTTGTGATCGTATCTGTTCTTTTTGAGAATTCTGGCTAGGGGGTTATCAATTTTGTTTATTCTTTCAAAAACCCAGCTCTTCGTTTCATTGATCTGTTGTACTGTTTTCTTTTGGATTCTATATTGTTTACTTCTGCTCTAATGTTTATTATTGCCCTCCTTCTGCTGGCTTTGGGCTTTATTTGCTGCGGCTTTTCTAGCTCCTTTAGGTGTAAGGTTAGGTTGTGTGTTTGGGACCTTTCTTGCTGCTTAAAACAGGCCTGAATTGCAATGTATTTTCCTCTTAGGACTGACTTTGCTGCATCCCAAAGGGTTTGGACTGTCGTGTTTTCATTTTCATTTGCTTCCATGTATTTTTACATTTCTTCTTTAATTCTCTGTGTAACCCATTCATTCTTAAGTAGGATGTTATTTAACCTCCTTGTATTTGGGGGCTTTCCAAATTTTTTCTTCTGGTTGATTTCAAGTTTCATAGCATTGTGATCTGAAAATATGCATGGTATGATCTCAGTCCACTTCTACCTGTTGAAGGCTGTTTGGTGACCCAGTATGTGACCTATTTGGAGAATGTTCCATGTGCACTCGAGAAGAATGTGTATTCTGCTGCTTTACAATGACAAATTCTGAATTTACCTGTTAAATCCATCTGGCCCAGTGTGTCATTCAGAGCCGTTGTTCCCTTATTGATTTTCTGCCTAGATGATCCGTCCATTGCTGTAAATGGCATATAAAAGTCTCTTAACATTATGGCGTTTATCAGTAAATTTGCTTCTGTTTGTGATGACTGATTTATATATGTGGATGCTCTCACATTAGGGACATAAATATTTACAACCGTTAGATCTTCGTGATGGACAGATCCCTTAATTATGATATAATGCCCTTTTTGATTTCTTGTTACAGTCTTTCTTTTAAAATCTAGTTTGCTGAGTTAAGTATGGCTACTCTGGCTTTCTTTCAACGCCCATTAGCACGTAGCACGACAGATGGTTCTCCAACCCCTCACTTTCAAGGAGTCTCTTGGAGGCAGCATATGGATGGATCTTGTTTTTTATCCAGTCTGATGCCCTATGTCTTTTCATTGGGGCATTTAGTCCTTTCACATTCAGAGTGATTACTGAGAGAGAGGGATTTAGTGCCATTGTGTTATCTGTAGATTTCATGTTTGTGGTGATATCTCTGGTCCTTTTGTGGTCTTTGCTGCTTTTTACTCTCAGAGATCCCCTTAGGATCTCTTGTAGGCCTTTTCTAGTGATCACAAACTACTTTAGTTTTTGTCTGTCTCAAAAACTCCTTTTCCCCGCTTCTAGTCTGAATGACAGCCTTGCTGGGTAAAGAATTCTTGGCTGCATAATTTTCCTATTCAGCACATTGCGTATTTTCCTGCCAGTCTCTTCTGGCTTGCCATGCATCAGTGGGCAGGTCTCTGCTACTACCCTTGCAGGTGAAAGACCATTTCTCCCTAGCTGTTTTCAGTATTTTCTCTTTATCTTTGTATGTTGCCAGTTTCACTAGTATATGTCATGGTGTTGACTGGTTTTTGATTGTGAAGGGAGTTCTCTGTGTCTACTGGGCTTGGATGCCTATTTCTTTTCCCAGATTAGGGAAGTTCTCAGCTATAATTTGGTCAAATAAACCTTCTGCCCCTATCTCTCACTTTTTCTTCTGGGATTCCTATGTTATGGATATTGTTTGATTTCATGGAATCCCTTAGGTCTCCAATTCTCCCCTTGTGATCTGGTAATTTCCTTTCCCTCTTTTTTTCAGCTTCTTTATATTCCAAAATTTTATCTTCTATTTCACCTGTTCTCTGCTTCTTCCATCCTCGCTGTCACTGTATCTAGTTTATTTTGCATCTCAGGTATAGAATTTAATTCATCATGATTAGTTCTCAGGTCTTTGACCTCTGCAGCAAGACTTTCTCTGGTGTCCTCTCTGCTTTTTTTCAACCCCAGTTTTTAGTCTTCTGCTATTTCTAAATTCTGTTTTTTATTTTTTAATGTTTTTATTTATTTTTGAGAGAGAGAGAGAGAGAGAGAGAGAGAGAGAGACAGCATGAATAGGGATCAGAGAGAGAGACACATACACACTCAAAATCCAAAGTCAGGCTCCAGATTCTGAGCTAGCTGTCAGCACAGAGTCTGACACGGGGCTCGAACCCATGAACTGTGAGATCATGACCTGAGTCAATGTCAGACGCTTGACCGACTGAGCCACCCAGGTGCCCCTGCTATTTCTAAATTTTTGTTTATATATATTATTTAGATCTGTTTTGAGTAATTCTCTGAGTGTGATTTCTTCTTGCACTTTCTTTTCGGGAGAATTCCTCTGTTTTGTCATTTTGGCTAAGGTTCTGTATTTTGCGTGTTTTAAAAGTTGTTGTGTGTCCTGCACCTAAGAGTATTACTCTATTAAAAAGGGGTCATATCCTATCCAGGTCCTGGTACTTCAGCAAGTGTTACTGGTATATGTAGTGTGTCCTCTGTTGTACTTTTTGGCGGCTCATACCACTCATCAGTCCTGTGCAGAGCTCCTCCTTGCTTCTAGCGGTGGAGTGTGTGGACCTTCTACCAGGGGAACTTTGATTTGTTGAAGTAACTCTGGAAAACAGTAGGGAAAAAAAGAGTGGGGGATCCTGATCCCACAGAAAGTAAAATGAAAGAAGAGAAAAGACCAAATGGAGAATAAAAAACAAAGTAAGAAAAGAAAACAAAAAGGAAAAATGTATTCATTCATTCAGAGAAACAGGAAAATTAGAAGAGGAAAGCTGGAAAAATAATAAAAGTTTCTGCTTAAAACAAATTATATGTAAATAGATATTTAATGTATATATAGTTATATATATGTGTGCGTGTATATATATAATACATAGTAAAATAAGAGCTGACCAAAACCAAATCAGAAACTATGAGCCTGATTCTAAAATAAAAATGTAGATGGAAGAACAATAAAAGAAAGAAAAGAAATAAATGAGGGTTAGTAATGAGGGTTTATTTTAGTAGTGAAGAGAGTTTAGAAATGAAGGACCTTTTAGATCCTAGAATTTCTAAAATTAGGATATATAGGAGGCCATGGAGAACTAGAATAACACCACACATTGTTCAGGATACAATTTGAGTTTCAATGAGGTAATTTCTGGAGTATACTTGATATTTATAATCTTTTTCTTTGATTTTATAGATGTGAATAAATTTAGTGTTTGAATATGCTTACTATGGTGTTTGGTTTAGATACCAATCTCTGAATCAGTTCAATTGGGTAGCAAGTTCAAGTTAATTTAATGCAAATGAAGCAAAGTATAGCAACATTATATAAAAACAACCCCTTAAGATTCATTTCCTCAGAAGGAGAGTATAAATGGGCAAACAGTAAGAACTTTCTTTGTATCTTTCTTTTCTCTTCATGTAGGGACAGAAAGAGATCCTATCATTTGCTTTGAAGTCTAGTGCATAATCCTTCAATTTGATGAATGAATATAAACCAGGGATTATTGGAAGAAGATGATTAGACCCAGCTTAACAATCTCATATTTGTAAATAAATGGATTGACTAAAAGGATTTTACTGAAAGAATACATATGCTTATACTTATGCTTATATCTTTTAAAAATAAATTTCTGTTTTCCATTGCATTTGAAATTATTTGTATTTTCATCAAGATTAATCCTCTAATACATAAACTTACAAAGTGATCCTATAGACCCAAATTTCAAATACAAGCATTTCTTTAAATTGTAGTTCCTGTTTTATCATAAGTTAAATAGGTGTTTTCCTTGTCTTTACTATGTGGTTTTTTTTTTTTTGGAGCCTGTGGTTATTTCAATTTGAACCAACTATAGTTATGTATTTTAATCTTTCTAATTCACAATTAAAGAGTAACATAAAGCTCTCTTCTGCACAAATGACATTTTGCTTTTAGAGTTTCTAAACTAGTTTTAGTGTTTAGAGTTTCTAAACGAGTGAATTTAGAGTTTCTGCTGAAATCACTCTCAGAATTGCTCTAATGATACGTTATGTGGTTTGATAGTTATAAAATGGGATAGCTAGTTATCTTGAATTAAAGTTTTAAATTTTTTATAATCTGATTCATATATATTTTTAATCAGCTGTGTTACTAAGGTGTTTAGCTTCATTTTTTCATTTAGCAATCTCAATCTAAGGGTGATTTATTAAATTAATTACGAGAGAGGAAACTAGCAGAGAGCCCAAGCAAGGGTCTATAACAAGAGTAGTTGTACCTTTAGGGAGAAAAGATACTAGCAGCTACTTCTTAGAACAGTTGCTCACATAGATACTACTATTTAGAACTAGTTCTTAGGGTTTATTGACCGACTAAAAACATAGTTTATTCTTGTAAGCAAGAAAAGTATCATTATAATTCTCTATATGAAAGATTTTCTTCCACAAATGTAGTTAAGAGAAAATTTGATGCTGCTGCTGAGATTTTGTGTCCTTCCAACTATTCAATATATTTTGAAATATAGCAAAGAATGTTTAGTATGATCATAATGATTTACCTTTAGCCCTAGCTATTGCATATATATTCTAATTATTTGGATAGTTTGAATAAATATTTTATGAGATAAACCAACATTTTTGCAATGTTTAAAGATCTTGCACGATTGTGCAAGATCACTTTTTGTTTAAAAAAAAAAAGACAAAATCAGAAGAATTGCTACAATAAAATCCAAATCTATTAGTTAGCATGGCATTCAAAACCTGGCTGCCTGCCTTTCCAGTTTTCTTTCATTACATCATTGCTCAATGTCTGGTCAGTTCTCAGTCATCTGGTAGTGAATTCATTCATTTTGGCTTAATGGTAATTTATTCACAGCAGGGACCTGGAAGCATTCACCTTTCCCAAAGCCAGAATTGTATTTAGAGTTGGCTGTTACTGATTTCCTAGAACAAGCTGCTTTGAGCTTCTTTGATTGAAAGGGAAACAGAAAGGCTTAGAACATTGCCTGTTCCACCCTTCCCTTGCCAGGTTCACTCCAGGCTTGGCTCCTCTCCTCTAGCCTAGGATACCCAATCAAGATGAATGGACATATTATGAGTTGATTGCAGTTTGTTTTAAGTGTGATATTACATGGCCTCCTTCCTACTCTCGCCTTACCCATTTACTCTCACTGAGAACCAAGTACTGTTCCTGTGTTAGCTAGTATTTTTGCCTGTTTGCTTTTACGCATATTTTTCCCTACTTGAAATGCTTTTCCTTCCTGTTGAAATTTTACAATCCCTTTATCTCCTCAAAGAGAATTAATCATACCAATCTCGTTCTCTTTACAATATGTATTTTATTCTTGTATTTCAGTGATTTTTTAAAACTTTTTTCCCATTAAAGTATATGTTAGTGACCATATGGGTTTACGATAGCAACCTCGTATTGTGTGGAGAGTTTAGACAATTAATAAGAGTGGTGAATAAGAGACTAAGTGAATTATTGCTAAAAAGATCTCTATTTTCTTTTTCACTGTCAACATATACTTTTTCAAATATAAGCTCTTCTATGGGCTTCATTTAAACTAAAGTGATGTAAAATAAACTATATTCAAGGTATAGGGATCATCTGGCATCTGTTACAGTGACATACGGAGGACTGTCTCATCTGTGTTTCTGTGAACACCTATAAATTATAGGGTTGCATTTATAAATATTTCTGTCATATAAATTTTTATATTTATTTCAAAATGAATGTTTTACTATATTCCATGTGTCATTAAAATATTCATATTTACTAGTGCTTGTTAGAAGTAAAGAATCATGGTTTCTAATTAGTAGACTAGTGTCATAGAGTCTGACTGCTTGCATATGAGTGGATTACTTAATAGAGAACTATCTGCAAAATGTATTGCTCTGACCATATTTTAATCTTTCAGAAACAAATGGGTGAGATGAAACTACAACTTGAAAATGTCATCAAGGAAAATGAAAGGTAGATGAATTAACTTGATTCTTTTATTATTATCCTACATAATGTTTATTGTTATTATTTGATATTTGATTCATATAGTATACTGGGTATGAATGCAGACCCTGGAGCATGATTCCCTGTTTGACTTCCATGTTTATTACTTAACTAGCTATGTGACTTTGGACAGTTTCTTAACCTTTTTGGGCTTTAGTTTTCTCATCTATAAATTAGAGATAATAACCTATTTTATAGGGCTAACTGTAAGGGAAAATAGAGTATGTAATAAATGTTTTATACATATTAGCAATCATTAACAGTACAGTTTATAATAATCATGTTTGTTATGAAATATGCTGATAAAAACCTTCAATCCACCATCCAGTTACGAGCTAAAAAGGTTACCAATACTGGTACATCTATCCATGTTTTCCTTCCCTATCCCATTCCTGTCCTTCCCTTTGCCTGAGATGAACACTTTGTTGAATTTTGTGTTTATCATTCCCTTGATTTTTGATTTTGTTATAGGTGTCTATATCCCTAACAGTATATTATTTAATTTTGTATTTTTTAAAGCTAGATTAAAATTGTATCATTTAGTCTTCTGGAACTTTTGTTTTTTACTAATCAGTGTCATCCACAATCAAGTACAAGAGTTTCAAGGGATAAAATTGCTGGGTCATAAATTATGTGAATGTTCAGTTTTATAGTATATGCCAACTTAATTTCCAAAGTGGTTATGCCAATTTATATTCCCACCTGTGATATTTATGAGTTCTTATTGATCTATATCTTTTTATCAGCACTTAGTCTTATAGATTTCTTAATTTTTGTAATTTTTAGTCTTAGGTTGTTTTTCATTGTGGTTATAACTTAACATTCTCATGAATACTAATATGGTTAAGTATTTTTCATATGTTTATTTACCATGTAGTGTTGTTTTCTCATGAAATGCTTGTTCGTTTCTTTTTCCCATTTTCTATTTATTTTTTCCTTATTAAATTGTCAAAGTGATTATTTGTATTCTGAATATTTGTTGGTATGCCTGTCTGTGTCCATGCAGTAACAATACTATAAACCATAACCACTACAGAAATTTCAAACAGGAAGGGATTCAGTCACTTACTTAAATTTAAGTACTACTGGATCACTAGTTTTAGGATCTTAACTTAGAGGTTATGATCCTGAAGTGAGGAATTTTTGGTACTGCTGCCATCTCTGTTGCCATAAAACTGGAGACTTGACATTGGAAAGTGAGGCACAGAGTAGTGACTATAAGAGACACTCATGTCTATCCGTTTTTGCTTGCTATCTGTCTTAACAACAGAAAAATGTTTTCTGCTCACTTCTTTCATATCCCCCTCAAGTCCTTTTCACTGGTGATACTTTAATTCCACCCACAGCTCCAGCTACAAGGACCTCTGAGAAATGTAGTTTTGGACTTTTCTGCCTCCATGATAAAGGTTGGATATGGAAAGGAAAGGGAATGAATAATGTTGCCACAGTACCATATAACCAGATACCATGCTAGACAATATGTGTTTTCATAGATCTGTTCCCAGGTTCTGATGTGTTGGATGAATAGAATTTTCTATTTTGTTTTAAATTTTAAGGTAGTTGAGTCTATCCAATTCATATGGTTTTTCTTTGTGTCTCTAACAAATCCTCTGTTGGCTTATGATCATAAAGACCTTGTGGGAGGGGGGAAAAGAGGTGGTGATGATGGAGGAGGACACTTATGGGGAAGAGCACTGGGTGTTGTATGAAAGCCAATTTGACAATAAACTATTAAAAAGGAAAGGAAGGGAGGGAGAGAGGGAGGGAGGAAGGAAGGAAGGAAAGATAGATATGCTAACCATTTAAAAATAAATAAATAAAATAGAAAAAAAAAGACCTTGTATTTTTGGGTAAAAATGTTTAAAATTTTATTCTATCCCAGGTTTCTTAACTTCAACCTTTTTTTTTTAAATGTTTACTTATTTTTGAGACAGAGAGAGACAGAGCATGAGCAGGGGAGGGCCAGAGAGAGAGGGAGACACAGAATCCAAAGCAGACTCTAGGCTCTGAGCTGTCAGCACAGATCTGGACACAGGGCTTGAACTCACAAACCATGAGATCATGACCTGAACTGAAGTCAGATGCTTAACCAACAGACCCATACAGGTGCCCCATTAACATTAACTTTTAAAGATCATGTAGCTAGGCTGAAATCTGTTAGATATTTTGTTGCTGACTTGTGTAACTGGACCAAAAAATGAAGAAAAGAAATTCTTTTAGTTCCAAATTCATTTAAAGCATGGGCTTTTTTAAAGCTAACATTCTTTTGTTTGCATTTTGATACGTTATATACCACTTTCCTTTTATTAATTTATTTTAGTGTAAAACATGTTGCTCTCAAGAATAATCCAGAACTCCCATCGAATTCGTATGTCTTACTTAGACTGTTTTGTCATCTTCTCCCCTCCATTTAAAAAATTTTTTTTTCACTATTTCTCGTCTCTTCTAATTTCTGAAAGGATCATATGTTTAAGCTACCAATGTTTGCTAAAGTGTAACATAAATTTTTTATTGGGTTTTCAGTTTTTCTCATTTGTGTTTTTTCACATAGAAATGTTTTTCTAACTTAAACTTTTTATGGTTTACTATTTCTCAAAAAAGTTATTGAATAAACGATGCTATTCCTCATTGCTAAGATTTTTGAATCACTGATGTATGTAGATTAATCTTGTATTTTAATGTATTTTGGGACAGCAAAGGTGTATTATATGGTTGAGATAATCCTTTTGTTTCCTATATTAGACGAGTATATTTAACTTCCTTTCATGTCCAGGTCTTTCTAACCCAGTCTTTTAAAAAATCTGCCTTCAACTATTTAACAGTAATGTGGTTGTGTCTCATGACTATAGTTATTCCTAGTATAATAGGAAAGTGGGAAAAAATGGATTATGAGCTCTTTTTTAATTTTTAATTTTATTTTTAGTTTATTGTCAAGTTGGTTCCATATAACACCCACAGCTCTTCCCCACAAGTGACCTCCTCCATGACCATCATCCCCTGATTCTGAGCTCTTTAAAAAGGCACTTTTAGTAACTTGAAAATGCTATCAAGTTTTAAAGTGAATTCTACTTATGTTTTTAGGGCAACATCCTACTTTTAACTGTGTATTGCAGTTAAGAGCTGCAAACTCAAAAGAGTTTTAAGGAAAATATTTAAATATGTATACATGGTCAGTTCGGAATAATGGAAGCTAGCAATGACATGGATTGTATATGCAATTCTATGTTATTGAGTTTTGGGAACTTTTTAATATTTACATTTTTATATGGATGTATGTTACCTGGGAATTGACTACAAATAGGAAATAATTAAGTCATTTTAAATCAGGCTAAGGAAGAGGTGAAAAAATATTTTACTTTCCTCCCATTTTTAAATCTGTTCCTTGAAATTTATTTCATGTTGAGAATACAGTATTGTTTATTTTGTCCTCTTTTTTCCTCTAATTCCATCTTTTCTCCTCAAAACTTAACAGATGAAGGATATTGGATAAGATAATTAAAGACAAAGATACATGTACAGCACTTTCTGACACTAAATGCTAATTTTTATTTAAATGGATTATTGAGGGTATGGAAGGCATCATTTCTTGCCTCCATTAGAACCATTTTTCTTCTTGCATTTATTTAACTCTGATTTTCTTTCACTGTCATTGTGCTCAGGGGAGATGAACTGCTTCCATAATTTTAAGTGATACATCTTTTATTTAAGCTAGTTTAATTATCTTTTTGCCAGGGATTGGTCTGGGAATGAATATGTGACCCTACTTTTAGCCATTGAAGTATAAGGCAAAGTCTGTTTAGAGCTTCTGGAAAAGAATTTTCTCCCTGATAAAAAGAGAAGGAGGCAAGAAGAAAGCTTTACCTACTTCCTGCTGCTTGTTATTTTTAAAGTGCTATGTGAAGTTGGTATACCCATTTTTGTAATCATGGGGGCAAATATGAAGATTGGAAGAAGGGAAAGATGAGAAAACTTTTGGTCCTTATTGTATTATTGAACTGCTGATAGAAATATGGAACCACTTACCCTTCTGATTTAATATTAGTTAAGCTAATAAAATATTCATTTATTCATTCACCAATATTTATTGAGTACCTAGTAAATACCAGGCACTAATCAAGTGAATACATCAGTGTTAAAACAAACAAAAATGACAATCCTTCTTTTTTCTTATGCATTTTGTTACTTGTAGCCAAAATATACTAACAGGATACAGAGACTTAATTGCATTTGTCAGGGATTCGCAAACTGGATCAGCCTATGGACCAAATTTGGCCTGCTATCTCTGTTTGTGAATAAAAACTTATTGGTTCATAGCCACTCATTCATTGTGTCTATGGTGACTTTCGCTCTATGCTGGTGGAGTTGAATTGTTGCAACAGAGAGTCAATGGCACACAGAGCCTAGAACACTATCTGGCCCTTTACAGAAAAAGTTGACTATCCTCTGGTACATGTAGTGATCTTTCTATTATCTGGTCTTTAATGCAGCAGTCTTTTTGAAACTTAAAACAGTCTTCATGGGGTTTTTTTTAGGTATAAATTTAGCTTTAGAACTCAAAACTTCAACAGGAAGGAATATAAAGTTATTTACTAAATTAAAATGAATGGTATTGAGCATATTATTTATTTTACTGTTTTTATTTTCTGATAGTCTGATTTTTACCATTTTTAAGATTATAATTATCAGTCTATGATGTAGAAGATTTCAATAGCATTATAGAATGGAATTGTTTTTTATACTTATTTTCCTCTATTATAGTTCTCATAATTTGACTACTGATAATTTAGTAATAATACATCGAGATATGATTTAAATTTGATTTCAACTTCCCTAATCATCTCATTCATGAATGTTGACAGTATCCTATTAACACATGTTAAATGTTTATTTGAAATTTCAAAAATTTATAGGTTTATAAAAGTAATAATAAAGCCATTATTTTTTTACTAATAATCCAAAAAATGGTATTCTCAACCCCCAAACTTGGTTCACTTTTCTAATAGCAGAAGATGAACATATTTGAACTATTTTTGAATGCGAAAAAGAAAATAAATCTCTGGGATTACATGGTAAACACTGGTGCTCCTGTGATACTTGAGGTACTGTAAGGAAGACCATCCCCAAAAGTTTGCCAAAATCCTAAGCCTTGTAGAGTTTTATATTTCAGTTTTGAATCTCATATGAAGTCAGCTGTGTCTCTGTTTTCTCTATATCTGTGTTTATAACTGAGTTTTTTATACATTTACGTGTATATGCATACACTCTTACCACAGTTCCCTTTGATTACTAATCTCTAGTCATGCCAGCCTTTTTACTTGGCTTCCTTAAACCTGGAAGACCAGTTTCTACAGCAACACCTTACTGTTTCTTCTGCCCAGAATGCTCTTCTTCTCCAGATCTGCATGGGACTGTCTCCTTCCTTTGCTCAGATCTCATATCAGGAAAACATTCCCTGACCACACTATCTAGCTGTTTCTTCACTCTTCCCTTTTCTTTTTTGTCTAATGTAATTTTATTTTATTTATGGTACCTATTACTACTTGAAATTATTTGCTTCCTTATTTTTTGTCTAATCTACTAAAGTGTATTTTTTATGAGAGCAAGGCCCTTGTCTGTTCTGTTTACTACTGTATACATTCTGCTGTTGAACAGTGCTTTATGATCTTTTATGCATAAACTATAAAATACATTTTTTATAATTCTCAGTTTCTTTGAAGAGTGAAAGCTTAGAGATCCTTTTGATCTTTTGGCCTTCTGTGATTTTATAATTTTCCTGAGTTTTTGTAATTACTTTACTTATCCTTAATTCAGTAGCAGTTATTTAATGACTCATCCTCATTGAGCCTTTCATTTTCAGTTTAGGTTTCATAGGGGGAAAAAAACAACTCTTTTATACTTTAATTTTATGACTTTGGGCCATATTTAATTAAATTGTGCAATCATAATAAGTAATGCAGCTATGATATAGTTTGGCTGTTCCAACCTCTTTTAAATATGTCTTCCTGCTACAAGAGGCTGGAAAACTGAAAATTAGTTCAGGATATGAATTAGGTTCTGCTAACAATAAATACTTGTGAGAGACCTAAATTAGGAGATAAGTAGGAAGAAAAGCAGTATCTGAGGGTCTATTTTTGTGGTTGAGAACCTAACAAGTATAGAGTAGCTCTAGAGCTGATAATTTTGGGCAGCTGCTTCTGTTGAAGTGAAGACATGGTGCTCTGCAGGTTATCCTAATCTGGCAGTAATCCTAATCCCAGGAGCCTAGCAAAGAAGGGGTAATCTTGAAACCACCAGTATATATAGTTACTTTCCGATTGTCCAGCTTCCTAACTGTGGCATATTTGTCTGTTCCCTCAGCAAACCAATTTCGCAGCTAGCTAAGCCAGTAAGTGTGGCTTTTTCTATATATTGCACTAGAAAGTAGAGATCAACTAATCAGTGGTGACAGTATAAAAAGTGAACGCTACTAGTTATAAATAATAAGGATAATATCATTTACCTACACAAAGTTTGTATGATTTCTTTCCATACTATTAAGCTGTCCAAAATAATGGAACTTTCTTCTTTTTATTTTCCCCAGGCTCTTATATTTTTTACTTAATTATTATATATTTGAATAAATACAGTTTGAGCCAGAAATGTCTTACTACCTTGTATCATATGTATTACTTCTTCAAATATTTGTTGAACAAAATTAAATTATTGATGTCTAACTTTCAAAAAACATAAAAAAGGAATGCTTTGAAAAAGATGAATTCCTTAAATCTTTGTGGTAGTTTTATTTTCTCAGTTATATTTCTAATGTGTTTGGAGAATTAGATGAAATTCATATAATAAGCATTTACAAATATGTTATAATTATATTTCAAAGAAAATAAGGACAAAACTAAGTCTATAGGATAAAAACAAGCATAAGGAAATAGAGGGTAGAAAGAAATAATAAGTTCGAGTATATGTATATATGTTTGTATGCACTCATACAACCAACAAGAATACACTATTGTTTCCAAAGGGCTCTATGAAACTTTTGTAATATAGAAATGGACTGCAAACGTTACTCACTGTGTACACACATGAAAACTTGAAAAGTCATAAATAACACAGTAAATTTGGAAATAACAAAAAACAAGCACAAATAATTTTTAACTACATTTTCAACTAAATCCTGAGATGAAAAGAATTGAAAACTAAAATTAAAAACTTATTTTTTTAAATATAATGTATTGTCAAATTAGCATCCATACAACACCCAGGGCCCATCCCAACAAGTGCCTTCCTCAAAGTCCATCACCTACTTTACCCTCTTCCCCACCCGCCATCAACCTTCAGTTCTCTGTATTTAAGAGTCTCTCATGGTTTGCCTCCCTTCCTCTCTGTAACCATTTTTTTTTCCCTTCCTCTCCTCCATGGTCTTCCCCTAAGTTTCTCAAGATGCACATATGAGTGAAAACATATGGTATCTGTCTTTCTCTGACTTATTTCATTTAGCTTAATACTCTCTAATTCCACATTGCAGCAAATGGCAAGATTTCAGTCTTTCACATTGCCAAGTAGTATTCCATTGTATATATAAACCACATCTTCTTTATCGTTCATCAGTTGATGGACATTTAGGATCTTTCCATGATTTGGCTATTGTTGAAAGTGCTGCTATAAACATTGGGGTACATGTGCCCCTAAGCATCAGCACTCCTGTATCCCTTGGGTAATTTCCTAGCAGTGCTATTTCTGGGTCACAGGATAGTTCTATTTTTAATTTTTTGAGGGACCTCCTCCACATTCTTTTCCAGAGGAGCTGCACCAATTTGCATTCCCACGAACAGTGCAAGAGGGTTCCCATTTCTCCATATGCACGCCACCATCTCTAGTCTCCTGATTTGTTCATTTTAGCCACTCTGACCTGCGTGAGGTGGTATCTCACTGTGGCTTTGATTTATATTTCCCTGATGATGAGTGATGCTAAACATCGTTTCATGTGCCTATTGGCCATCTGGATGTCTTCTTTGGAAAAGTGTCTATTCATGTCTTCTGCCCATTTCTTCACTAGATTATTTGTTTTTCAGGTGTGGAATTTGGTGAGTTCTTTATATTTTGAATACTAGCCCTTTATCTGAAATGTCGTTTGCAAATATCTTTTCCATTCTGTTGTTTGTCTTTTAGTTTTGTTGATTGTTTCCTTTATAATGCAGAAGCTTTTTACCTTGATGAGGTCCCAATAGTTCATTTTTCCTTTTAATTCCCTTGCCTTTGGGGATGTGTCAAGTAAGAAATTACTACGGTTGAGGTCAAAGAGGCTGTTGCCTGTTTTCTCCTCTGGGGTTTGATGGTTTCCTGTCTCACATTCAGGTCTTTCATCAATTTTGAGTTTATTTTTGTGTATGGTATTGGAAGGTGATCTAGTTCCATTCTTCTGTATGTTGCTGTCCAATTCTCCCAGCACCATTTGCTAAAGAGGCTGTCTTTTTTCCATTGGTTACTCTTTTCCTGTTTTGTCCAATATTAGTTGGCCATACATTTGTGGCTCCAATTCTGGGTTCTCTGTTCTATTCCATTGGTCCATTATCTGTTTTTGTGCCAATACCATACTGTCTTGACAGCTTTGTAGTAGAGGCTAAAGTCTGGGATTGTGATGCCTCTGCTTTGGTTTTCTTCTTCAATATTACTTTGGCTATTCAGGGTCTTTTGTAGGTTCATACAAATTTTAGGATTATTCATTGTAGCTTTGCGAAGAATGCTGGTGCAATTTTGATTGGGATTGCATTGAATGTGTAGATTGCTTTGGGTAGTATTAACATTTTAACAATATTTATTCTTCCAATCCAGGGGCATGGAATGCTTTTCTATTCCTTTGTGTCGTCTTCAGTTACCTTCGTAAGCTTTCTATAGTTTTCAGCATACAGATCTTTTACATCTTTGGTTAAATTTATTCCTAAGTATTTTATGGTTCTTAGTGAATTGTAAATGGGATCAGTTAATTTCTCTTTCTGTTGCTTTATTATTGGTGTATAAAAATGCAACCGATTTCTGTACATTGATTTTGGGCCCTGCAACTTTGCTGAATTCATGGATCCATTCTAGTAGACTTTAGGTGGAGTCTGTCAGGTTTTTCATGTAGAGTATCATACCATCTGAAAAGTGAAAGGTGACTTCTTTGCCAGTTTTGATGCTTTTTATTTCATTTTGGTATCTGATTGCTGATGCTAGGACTTCCAACACTATGTTAAAAACCAGTGGTGAGAGTGGACATTCCTGTCGTGTTCCTGGTCTCAGGAGGAAAACTATCAGTTTTTCCTGTTGAGTGTGATATTAGCTGTGGGCTTTTCATAATGTCTTTTATGATGTATGCTCTTTCTATCCTGACTTTCTCAAGGGTTTTTATTAAGAGAGGATGCTGTATTTTGTCAAATGCTTTCTCTGCATCTATTGACAGGATCATATGGTTCTTATCGTTTCTTTTATGAATGTGATGTATCACATTGGTTGATTGCGAATGTCGAACCAGCCCTGCGGCCCAGGAATGAATCCCACTTGATCATGGTGATTAATTCTTTATATATGCTGTTGAATTCGATTAGCTAGTATCTTGTTGAGAATTTTTGCATCTATATTCATCAGGGATATTGGCCTGTAGTTCTTTTTTGTTGGATCTCTGTCTGGTTTGGGAATCAAAGTAATGTTGGCCTCATAAAATGAGTCCAGAAGTTTTCCTTCCATTTCTATTCTTTGGAACAGCTTGAGAAGGATAGGTATTAACTCTGCTTTAAATGTCAGGTAGAATTCCCCAGGGAAGCCATCTTGTCCAGGGCTCTTATTTGTTGAGAGAGTTTTGAAAACTGATTCAGTTTCTTCACTAGTTATGGGTCTGTTCAAATTTTCAGTTTCTTCCCATTTGAGTTTTGGGTTTTTAGGAATTTGTCCATTTCTTCCAGGTTGTCCAGTTTGTTGGCATATAATTTTTCATTGTATTCCCTGATAATTGCTTGTATTTCTGAGGGAATGGTTCTAATACATCCATTTTCATTTGTGATTTTATCTATTTGGGTCCTCTTTTCTTTTTGAGAAACCTGGCTAGAGGTTTATCAATTTTGTTTATTTTTTCAGAAAACCAGCTCTTAGTGTCATTGATCTGTTCTACTGGGTTTTTTTATTTTTTATTTTATATTGGTTATTTCTGCTCTGATCTCTATTATGTCTCTTCTTCTGCTGGGTTTGGTTCTTTGCTATTCTGTTTCTAGTTCCATTAGTTATGCTGTTAGATTTTGTAATTGGGATTTTTCTTGTTTCTTGATATAGGCCTGGATTGCAATGTGTTTTCCTCTTGGGACTGCCCTTTCTGTATCCCAAAGGGTTTGGATTGTTGTGTTTTCATTTTCGTTTGTTTCCATATTTTTAAAAATATCTTCTCTAATTGCCTAGTTGACCCATTCGTTCTCTAGTAGGATGTCCTTTAACCTCCATGCTTTTGGGGGTTTTCCAGACTTTTTCCTGTGGTTGATTTCAGGTTTCATAGCATTGTGATCTGGAAGTATACATGATATGATCTGAATTGTTTTATATTTATTGAGGGTTGTTTTGTGAGCCAGTATGTAAAAACTTCTTAAAATGAACAACATACCAAACTAGAGAGATGCAGCCAAACTAGTACTCAGAACATTTGTAATTAATTGAAAAATAAGATTGAAGATAAGCAAAGTAGAGATTTTTATTTACAATGATGGCAGACTAGGTAGTCAGACTCCTGACAAACACCAGAAAATTGGAACAGATATTTGACAACAATCAGATCTGTTTAAATGAATTGAACTAACTCATTGGAGAATTCTAGGGAAAGACCAGGAAAATAATAACATCCAGGGATATGAGGCCACATTTGGAGCTGCCTTCATTGGTATATCTTATTATCCTGGTAGGTAAAGAGAGGTTGAAAAACTGAGCTTGAAACAAATTTACAGGGCTAGAGAGATTAAAATTGAAAGTCACAGCCCATCAGATTAGAGAGTGAATGGCTCAGTAGCTTTCAGGCTTTGGATTGGGATACCCTAGGAGTAAGAGTGACCCCAAAATATAGTAGTCCTGAAAAGATCTAAAACATAGCTTGAAATTACCTGAATCTCTGATCAGAGATTGATAATGTTCCTAGCCACATGGAGGAAAAAAAGAAGAGGAAGACCATTTTAGAGAAAGATAACATTATTGCTAAGCCTCAAAATATTTCCCCATGTAATATCTGCCTCATATCTTAAAGACAGCATAGTTTTAAAAAATGGTAAGGAATATAGGGAATAGAAAAAATCCACAGGATTGGTCTTTAAAATAACTATGCCTAATATGTTCAATGAAAAAAGACACAATGTTGAGAATGTTGGTAAGGGAACAGGGAACTCAAAAAAAGGGGCCAAACAAATGAACTGAAAAAATAAAGTAATGAAGTAAGACATAACTGATGAGAGAATTAATGGAATGAAGTCCAAGTCTGAAGGAAATATTCAGAAAGAAGATTAGAAAGATGAAGGGATAGAAAAATACAGGAAATAATATGAGAGACATAAGGGAAATAGTGAAGAGAACTAAAGTTCATATAACTTAAGCCCCAGAAAGAGAGGACAGAGAGACCTCAATCTGCAGATTAAAGAAACACCATGTATCATAAGCAGCTTAATACAAAAACAAAAACCTGTAGACACATTACCATAAAATCAAATACAAAATCCAAGGCCATTTTAAAAAATGTTCAAAGCAGAGAAATTATTTTCAAAGAAATATTAGTAAGACATAAACTGACTACTGAACAGAAATCATGGAAATTAGGAGACTTCAAAGTGCTGAAAGAAAAACTAGTAACTTAGAATTATGTATCAAGTGAAGTGTTTTTGTAGAAGTCAAATTAGTACATTTTCAGATGAAAAGATATTGAGAAAATTGCCAGTAACTAGATTAAAGAAAATCCTAAAAGGATATTCTACAAAAAGAGGGGAAAAGGTAACTATAGGAGAAAGTTTAATGAACATTATCACATCAACTATTCTGAAAAAATAATAATGTCTCTAAAATATTTGTAGGGAATTAAAATACCTGGTAGTAATATCATAAATTTGGGAAAAGGGTATATAGAGTTAAAGTATTCTCAGGTTCCAGCATTGGCCAAATGAAATAGAATACTAATTTATTTTAGAGTTTTGTTAATTCTGTGTGTATATTTTAATCTCACAGGTAGACATGGAAGGCAAAGGATCATATAACTGCCAAGCTAATAGAATAGAAAAATAGAATAATAAAAAGTAACCCATGTAAAATAATAGGAACTCTTAGTCATCGGTGGTGGGAAGGCAAAATGTACAGTCACCTAGGAAGATTATTTGGTGGTTTCTTAAAATATGAAACATTCTTACTATAACAATTCAGCAGTCATACTCCCCCTTGGTATTTACCTAAAGGAATTGGAAATTTATGTCTACACAAAAACCTGCACATGAATGTGTATAGCAGCTTTATTAACAATTGCCAAAACTTGGAAACAACCAAGATGTCCTTCAGTAGGTGAATGGATAAATACACTGTAGTACATCCAGCCTATGGAATATTATTCAGCAATAATAAGAAATGAGCTAACAAGCTATGAGAGGATATGGCAGAACCTAAAATGCATATTACTAACTGAAAGCAGCCAATCTGAAAAGGCTACATATTGTATGATTCCAACTATGTGATATTCTGGAAAAGGCAAGATTATGGAGATGATAAAATGATCAGTAGCTGCCAGGGGCTGCGGGGAGGGAGTGTTGGAAGAGAGGGATGAAAAAGCAGAGCACAGAGGATTTTTAGGGCAGTGAAACTGTTCTGTAAGATGCTATAGTGATGGATACATGCCACTGTAGAGTGTATAACACTAAGAGTAAACCCTAATGTAAACTATAGACTTCGGGTAATGGTGTCAGTGTAGGTTTACTAGTTGCAACAAAATGTACCACCACTCTGATGAGGGATGTTGATAGTGGGGGAGGTCATGGCGAGGGGGTCAAAGGGTATATTAGGGTATCTCTATACTTTCTGCTCACTTTTTCTATGAACCTAAAAATGCTCAACAATTAAGCCTATTTTTTAAATAGAGTCACCAAAAATAAACACATTTTAAAAAATGAAACATTAAAGGAGAGAAAATAATAGGCAGAGCATATTGGAAGCAAATATTAAGATAGTAGATATAAACCTAGTTATACTAGTAATTATATTAAATTTCAATTTATTGGGGCACCTGAGTTGCTCAGTCTGTTAAGTGTCTGACTCTTGTTTTAGGTTCAGTTCATAATCTTGCGGTTTGCAAGACTGAGCCTCACTTCGGCCTCTGCTAAGTATGGAGCCTGCTTGGGATTCTCTCACTTCTCTCTCTCTCTCTCTCTCTCTCTCTCTCTCTCTCTCTCTCTGTCTCTGTCTCTGTCCCTCCTCTGTTCACAGTCACTCTCTCTTACTCTCTCAATATAAATAAACTTAAAAGCCAAAAAACAAAAAAAAAAAAAAATGAGCAGAAGACATGAGCAGATATTTCATCAAAAAAGACATATAGGTGCTCAACGTCTGAGGAGAAATATAAATCAAAACCATAATGAGATATCACCTTATACCTGTCAGAATGGCTAAAATAAAAAATGCAAGGAACAAGTGTAGGCAGAGAATACAAAAACATTAATTTGAAAAGATAATAGGCACTCTATGTTTATTGGAGCATTTTTTATAGTAGCCACATTATGGAAGCAGTCTAAGTGTCCATTCATAGAAGAATGGATAAAAAAGATATTGTAGATAAAGACAATGGAATATTATTGAGCCTTAATAAAAAGAATGAAATCTTGCCATTTGCAATGACATGGATGGAGCTAGAGTATAATGCTAAGTGAAACAAGTCAGAGAAAGACAAATACCATATGATTTCACTCATGTGGAATTTAAGAAACAAAACAAATGAACAGTGGGGTGGGGGACAGCGGAAGATAAACCAAGAAACAGACCCTTAACTATAGAGAACAAACTGATGGTGACCAGAGGGGAGATGGGCAGGGGATAGGTGAAATAGAGGATGGGGATTAAGAAATGCACCTGTGATGAGAACTGACTAGTGTATGCAGTTGTTGAATCACTATATTGTACACATGAAGCTAATATAACACTGTATACTAGAATTAAAATTAAAAAATGAATAAAAATTAAAAACAAAAATACTAGAAATATTTTAAAATATGAATCTTTGTGTAATTGATCATTCTAAGTCCTTTTAAAATTTGGTAAATACAGCAAGCTGTTTACTTTCCTCTTTTAAAAAAAATTTTTTTATGTTTGTTTATTATTGAGACAGAAACAGAGCACAAGTGGGAGAGGTGCAGAGACAGAGGGAGACACAGAATCCAAAGCAGGGTTCAGGCTCTGAGTAAGCACAGAGCCCTACTTAGGGCTCAAACCCACAAACTGTGAGATCAGGACCTGAGCCAAAGTCAGACACTGAACCGACTGAGCCACTGGGCACCCCAGTGTACTTTCTTTAGGGAGTAATTTTTTGTTTTCCTAAAGTTGATTATCCTGTGATTTTTATTGTGTTGATGAACTTTGTTTTCAATAAATATATTCTAAAAATTGAAGTATTCTAGTTTCAAAGATTTTTTTTAATATCAGTAGATAATTCTCTTTATTTTAAATAGGTGGATATAGTTTCTCTGGCAATGTTGCCTTGACACATATTTATTATAAGTAACATTTCTGCTTATAAGTGTATGAATTAAGGGTTTTCAAATTTTTCTGATAGTACCAAAATGTTTTTCCTCTTGTTTTAAAATAAAACACTTAATCATTCTTTTTAGGTGTACCTTTCTCTAACCTTTTTTGGATAGCTGTTTAAAAGCATAAAATATCTGTAATTTACTATTAATATTAAAGTTGAATTTAAGACTTTCAGGTATATGGTCAAGCTGAAAACCGTGCCTCTCTATTCATAGTCTTGATTTCATAACCAGCAACAATTTTATTCTCCTGTTTATTAACTGGATCTAGTAAGAATTCAGCTGAGTTTTATGAAACACACTGAAGAAAATAAATAATTCTACAAGATTTTACATCACATTTCCTTTTAATTGACTAGATGAAACCACTGTGTATTTATATTTCTTTTCTGAATGTGTTTTTCATTGATTAATAGGGTTTAACATCTAAATATACGTTTTTGAAAATTTGAAATCTCCCTAGGACAAACTGAATCATGCTTGAATTATGACAAATTTAATGCATTTGAAATTGTTATATTTTTACTCTTGCAGTGCAGTATTTAATGGTAATTAAAACTTCTAGCTTTTGAGGGCTACTTAAAAACGATTTTTTGTGAACTTTTTTTTTAAAGAATGATTTTGACCCAAATGTTTATTTAGGTGACCTTGAAACACTGATTACTGTTAGTAAAGTGAATTTGTATTATTATTGTGTTAACTTTTTTCCTGAAGGTTGCACACTGAATTAAAAGATGCTATTGAAAAGCAACTGGAGACCCTTCCCTTTGGCACAGACATGGGAAACGATATATTTACAGATGATGAAACAGTCAAGAATCTTCAAGAACAATTACAACTAGCCAATCAGGTGAGTGACATATATTTTTAAATTATATTCTGAGTTAACAAAAATTTAAAAATCTCTATTAACCATTATTTATGAATGATAGTGCAATAGCAAAATTAATACTTATTGATTTTCTACAAGGTACAGTTAACAGCTAACAAAACTTGTGATATATACTCTCTCTATTGTTATATAGTTAACCAAATGCTTTTAATTGAATCATAAGGCTTTTGACATGGTTTTTATGTCTTATAAAAATATCTTAATGCCAAACAAAATTTTTAAAGAAAAGATAACCAATTGTTTACTCACCTAAATTTACATTTTTCATTCTTCTGTGTTTTCTTTTGATACTGTGTTCTCTTCAATTATCTAAGATTATAGAATTATATTTTTCCAAAATTATACTTCTCAAAATTACTTTTTCTCCTTTTGTTCTCCTTCATAGTACTTGATATATTTGAGAAGCTCTGTTATATAGATACATAGATAGATTTCTACACTGGAATTTTTTTTGTAATTATACATAGAGGAATTTAATTTTCTTGTTTTTAAATTTTTTAAAAATACTTTATTGTCAAATTGGTTTCCATATAGCACCCAGTGCTCTTCCCCACAAGTGCCCTCCTCTATCACCACCACCTGCCTTCCCCCTCCACATCCCGCTTCAATCTTCGGTTCGCTTTCAGTATTCAGTAGTCTCTCAGGTTTTGCGCCCCTCTCTCTCCCCAACTCTCTTTCCCTCTTCCCCTCCCCCTGGTCCTCCATTAGGTTTCTTCTGTTCTCCTGTTAGACCTATGAGTGCAAACATATGGTATCTGTCCTTCTCCACCTGACTTATTTCGCTTAGAGGAATTTAATTTTAATTTACAATTTTCTATCCTAGGCATCTCATAACTTTATGGATTTGAATCTCGTTCTTCTGCTATCTACTTAATGTGCCTCAGTTTCCTCATGCTTATAAACAGAGATTACAAATTCTTTACTGTGATTTTTACTTTATAGTTATCTATGAAAAATCACTTTTTTATATCCTAGATATTTGGTTTTGGAATTCTTATTCTTATGAAATTCATAATTTAATTAGGCAGGCTATATTTACCTTAATAAAAGATCATGTATTTAACTCTGATTTTATTTTTTAATATATAAAGAGAAAGAATTTGGAAAAGTAGTAGAAGAAAAAAATAAGAAGGAAAGTATGCTCTTTACTCTGTTCAAACTAATATTACCAGAGAGGATTTCTAAACGTTTACATAGAAATAAATGAAAATTAATCTAAGCTTATGAATGCTTTCTAACCAGGTAGCAAAAGCTGAGGCACAATATACAATTATCAGTAGTCCATAGATTGTGGTAGACCATATGTAAAAGAGTCCTCTGTTAATATTCCATAAGTATATACAATGATTCTTTGTCAATCATACCTCAATAAAAATGAAAAACAATTAAAAAATAGAAAATGGAGGGAGAGAACTTAAGATGGCAGAGAAGCAGGGAGACTGGGATTTTTCTTTTCCCTCAAACACAGCTGTATTGGGGTCAGATCACTTTGAACATCCAGGAAATCGATCTACAGTGGCAGAAGCATCTTCACGGTCAGAGGGAGACAGCGTGGCAGGGTTGAAGTGTGTGTATGTGAATTGGGGGAGATGAAATGGCATAGGCATGGAGGGGGGAACCCCTTCTGTGGAGAGAGAAAAAGGAAAGAGAGAGAGGGGCTATGAAATATTGATGTCAAAATAGCACAGAAGGAAAACCTTTCTGGACTACAGACTGGGGAACGACAAATACAGAGAGTGCCAGTTTCTATTTTGCAAACAGCTGTAGGAGCTGAAACAAGGAGGTTTCGAGAAAGTGCGTGACATTCTGTGGAATGGAGCTGGAAGCCTGGGCTTTCATGCCTGGCAGAGGAGAGAGCCAGCCCCGAAGCACATAGTGTGATGTAGAATCCCATGGAAGTGCTGGGAGAGAGCAGTCCCCTTCTTGCAGTACTTTGTAAAGAGGGTTTATTGCCTCCCCAAGGAAGAGAGACCCTGCAGGTGCTGGCCAAATGCCTTTCATCAGCAGGGTGGATGGCTCTCCTCCAGAACAGGGGAAAGGAGCCCCACCGAACTGGGTCCTTTGTGACTTCGGGTTTTGAATCCCATCTGAGCAAAAAGAAGCATAGAAACAGTGGACCAGGGCAAGCTGACTGTCTTCACAGAATAGTGAAGGCTGTCTGAACAGTGTGTTGAGATATCCAGTTCAGGGAGGAGAGATTGGGGGGTTGCCATTTTTCTCCCCAACACCAAACACGGTGGGACTTCAAGAACATCACAGTGGCCCCCAGTCGAAGTGGCAACAGCTTACAACCAACTCTGCCTATACCTGCATGGCAAATACTTACTTAATGGAGGAAGACTGACTGATACAAACCAACTGGTATCTCCTCCAGACCAACACAGCCACTGCTCCCAGGCACCAACAGACAACCGTTTCCTTTTGTTTGTTTTCCTTTATTCTTTTCTTTTCTTTCTCTTTCTTCACTCTTCTGCTTTTCTTTTGGAATCAGGTTCATAGTTTCTGATTTGCTTTTGGTCAATTCTTATATATGTGTATGTGTATTTGTGCATGTGTGTATATATATATGCATTTGTCTTTATGAAGAATATATTATTTATGTATATTTTTTTAATCAGACATTTTTATTTTCTTCTTCTTCCACCTTGTCTATTTCTTTATTTTCCTCTCACTCCCTGAATTTAGCCTTATAGTTTTTTGATCTTATATTTGGGTTTCTTTTCTCCCCTTTCATTTTTCTCTTTATGTGGGATCAGACTTCCACTCCTCTTTCCTTTTGGGGAGTGGTAGGTTGGTTACTTCATCAAAAACATTAAAGCACATCTGGTTGAAAGTCCAACCATTCCACCACTACAAGCAAGGAGGAGCTCTGCACAGGACTGATGAGTGGTATGAGCCGCCAAAAAGTACAACAGAGGACACACTACATATACCAGTAACACTTGCTGAAGTACCAGGACCTGGATAGGATATGACCCCTTTTTAATAGAGTAATACTCTTAGGTGCAGGACA
>NC_043700.1:90349576-90385312 GCF_006229205.1 Suricata suricatta
ATAACACCAGCATTCTTCACAGAGCTAGAACAAACAACCCTTATGTTTGTATAGAACTACAAATAGGCAAGAGTAATACTGCAAAAGAAAACCAATTCAGTGCATCACAATTCTGACTTTAACTTGTATTACAATGCTATAATCATTAAATCAGTATGGTATTAGCAGAAAAACAGACCCACAGATCAGTAGAACAGAGTAGAGCACCCGAAATGGACCGAAAAATATATGGCCAACTAATCTTCAACAAAGCAGGAAAGAGTTTCCAGTGAAAATATGTCTTAGCAAAAGGACTGGGAGTACTGGATGATAATAAGCAGAATAATAAAACTCGACTACTTTCTTACACTGTACACAAAAATAAAATCAAAATGGATGAAAGACCTAAATGTGGGACAGGGAACCATCAATTTTCTATAGGTGAAAATAGGCAGCAACCTCTTTGACCTAGGCCACAGCAACTTCTTACTTGACATGTCTCCGGAGGCAGGGAAATAAAAGCACAAATGAACTATTTGGACCTCACTAAGACAAAAAAACATCTGCATAGCAAAGGAAACATACAATAAAACTAAAATGCCACTAACAGAATGAGAAAAGATATTTGTAAATGACATAATCATATAAAGGGTTTGTATCTATAAAGTTATAAAACTTCTCAAACTCAACACCCAAAAAATAAGTAATCTGGTAAAGAAATCAACCGAGGACATGAATAGACACTTCTCCAATGAAGATATCCAGATAGCAGACACATGAAAATATGCTCAAGTGGAACTTGGGTGGTTCAGTTGGTCAAGCATCTGACTTCGGCTGTGATGATTTCACAATTTGAGCAGGATCCCCACCTTGGGCTCTATGCTGACAGTTTAGAACCTGGATCCTGCTTTGGATTCTGTGTCTCCCTCTATCTCTGTACCTCCACCACTCATGATCAGTCTGAAAAATAAACATTAAAACACTAAAAAAAAAAAAAAAAAGATGCTCAACATCATTCGTCTTCAGGGAAATACAAATCAAAACCACCAGTCTGAATGGCTAATGTTGACTCCAGAAACAACAGATATTGGCAAGGATGTTTAAAAAATGGGAACCTCTTGCACTGTTGGGGAGAATGAATACTTGTGTAGCCACTCTGGAAAACAGTATGAAAGTTCCTTAAAAAATGCAAAATAGAAATAACCCTGTGACCCAGCAATTTCACTGCTAGGAATTTTTCCGAAGGACACAGAAATGCTGAGTCATAGGGGCATATGCCTCCCAACAATAGCCAAATTATGGAAAGAGCCCAAAGGTTCATCAACTGATGAATGGATAACGGCAATGTGGTTTGTGTATCCAAAGAATGCTTCTTGGCAATGAAAGAGAATGAAATCTTGCCATTTGTAGCAACATGGAAGGAACTGGAGGGTATTAGGCTAAGTGAAATAGGTTAGTTGGAGAAGGACAGATATATGATTTCACTCATATGTGGAATTTTAGAAACTCCAAGGTGAACGTAAGGGAAGGGAAGAAAAACTAAGATAAAAACAGAGGGAGGCATACCAGAAGAAACTCTTAAATACAGAGAACCAACTGAGGGTTGATGGGAGTGGGGGGTAGGAAAGATCAGTGATGGACATTACGGAGGGAACTTTACAGGATCAGCACTGGCTGTCATATATAAGTGATGAATCACTTGATTCTACTCCTAAAACCAAGATTACAGTGTATGTTTTCTAACTTGCATAAAGAAAAAAATATATATATATCATAGAGAATAAAAGAAAGTAAAGTAACAGCTTTGTTAGATTTGTAGTTTGAAAAATAACAAAAACAGTCCTGTGTCTTTAAAGGCATTTCTCTGCAATACTTTTGTTGATATAATTTCCAATGTTAAATTTTATCAAAACTTCAAAGTTACCTATTTTTTTCTTTTCTAACCAAACTTGTTCTCTCATTTTTCTTCTTTTTGTCCTCCTGTCTTTACCTCTCTTTGCCTTTCTCCTTCTACATCTTGCTTTTTCTCATGTCTCTGAAGATGGTTCTACTTTTTGCTACATTTTGGATCAGTCACTTCAGAGAAGATTTGATGAAGTTCAAGTAGGAGCAGCCAAAAGGGAAAAAGCTGATTGGTTAGAAACAAAATTTCCCACAAAATCGATAATGTACTTTGTATATAAATATAACACTTATTGAATGAGAGTTTAGGCAATTTTATGAAGTATAAATAATAGAAAATGTTAGTAAATCAATGTCAAAACAGTAATTACAAATATTAATTCTGCTTATTACTTATCCATACATGTTTATTTTGTTTTTAACATCTAACAAAACATATACAATTGTTTTGGTATCCATTAGTAGATTGAAAGACCTTTGTGAAGACTAGTTGAAACCAAACTGAAGAGACAACAACTGAGTTAAATACAATTTATAGTAGAAAGTAGAAGATTTTGTATTATGCTTCATCACAGTAATAAGCATAAAGAGTGACTATTGAAATATCTTCATTTATTTTACAAGTATTAATTAGCATTGTGCTCATTGTTGATGATACAGTAAGAGTGTTGGTTCCTCCTTTCATGAAACACAGGCTTTTAGAAAAAACCTCTGCTCAAAAAGAAAAACCTCTGCTCAAATTTCTTTTTTTCTTTTAATATTTATTTTTTAGAGGGATAAAGCATGAGCGGGCAAGGGTCAGAGAGAGAGAGTGAGAGAGAGAATCCAAAGCAGGCTGCAGAATGTCCATGTGGAGCCTGACACAAGGCTCAAACCCACAAACTATGAGATTATGACCTGAGCTGAAGTCGAAAGCTCAACCAGCCAAGTCACCTAGCCGCCCCTATGGTCAAACTTCTTGAGTTTGTTTTCTGTTCAATTTTCTAGCTCTGTTATCTCATGAAATGTCTTTTTACTTTACCTTCATTTATATATGGAGATTATAATAATTCTTATCATATAGAGTTCTTATGGTAGTTTAAAAATTCCCATAAAGCACTTAATATAGTGCCTAGCACACATGTTAGTTAATAAATATACCTATTATTTTTATCATCATTACTAAACAGCAAAATAAAGAATTAAAATCAGATATAGAGGTGCCTGGGTGACTCAGTCGGTTAAGAATTAAAATTAGGTGTAAAGATGCTATGTAGAGCAAATGTAATTTTGTTGGGAGCTGATGACAACTAGTACAATATTAGGTACCTATCTTAATATTTTTAGTTTGGAGATTTTGTTCTGCTATGATAGTGTGATTTGTAAAAATCTTTCTGTAGGGCAGCTTGGCAATAAGAGCCTTAGAAATGTTTATATCATTTTACCAATTGATTAGATTAAGATATCAAATAGATTCTAAGAGTCTATCCTAAGAAACTGCATGTAAACTGTATGTGAAAATTGATGGATAAATATGTTTATTATGTTATTATATACATTATAATGGAAAATGGGAAGTTTAAAAATCTAACTATGGAATCACTTAAATTGTGTTTTTTTCATATAATGGGCTATACCATTTAAAAATTTCATGTTAGTATATTGGTTCTCAATTTTTTCTATACATTATAATCACCCTAGCGCTTATTGCAATGGAGATTATTTTTTCGCTTTCCCAAATTTCTGATTCAAGAAGTCTGGGCTCAATAATTTGTGTTTCTACCAGGTTCTGAGGTAATGCTGATGTTGTTAGTCCTTTGAGAACCACTACTCAGGAGGATCTTGGTTTTATAACTATTTGTCCCAATGATTTTTATCATCAGAGAGGTTTATAAGACTGCAAAGGTTATGTATCTATATGACCATTCTACTGTAAAGAAAATGTTCTTAAGGTAATGAAATGAATTGTCCAAGATCATTTAGCCAGAAATCAGGGATCAAATCCAAGTCTTATGGCTCCATTTTTGTCTACAGATTTAAAAACTATGTAAGTTTTAGACAAAATTAATCAATGATGTTAGAAGCCAGGGTGATAGTTATTTTGGGGGAATACAATTATCTGAAGAGAGGGGCATCTGGCTTCTAAGGGCTAGTAACAGTATTCTGTTTCTTGAACTGGGTGCTGGTTACAAAGGGGCACTCACTTTTAAAAATTCATGATTTGTGTATTTTCTGAATACATGTTATACTTCAGTTATAGTTTCCTCAAAATTCATAAACTTCTATTTACTTTAAATGTTTACTCCTTATCTTCTTAAAATGCGTATCTTTTCACTACACCTTGTTACCTTCTTACCAAAACTAACAAAGTAGATTAGTTCTGACCTGGAATTTAAAAATTTGGGCTTTAGAAACATAGACTCTGTCAACAACTTGCTGAGGGGCCCTAAGCAAATGGCCAAAACCTGTTTGCATTTCTCTTTTTAGAGAATAAAAACAGAATAATGCTCTGTACCTGCTAACTTAGCATTTCTTAACCTTTTTGGTTCAGGACCCCTCTTTAGGATACTTAAAAATTGTTGACCTAGATGTGGGTTATATAATATATCTATCAATATCATATTACAAATTAAAACTGACACAGTTTTTTTAAATAAATGGGAGAATAAGAACACATTCCAGTACCCATCAGAGATGAAAACATCACACATCACATCATATAAACTTCTCAAAGTGTGTACACTCATGAGAAGATGAAAAAGGCAAATAATGTCTTCATATTATTAACGTAATTTTGACTTCCAGGGTCCTCTTACCACTTTGAGAATTGCTATATTGAAAGACTGGTAAATGACTTGAGAAAACTTGGATTATAAAGTGTTAAGTGAATATAGTACAATACAAACAGTATACTATATGATTCTTGGTTTTGTTAAAAAAAACAAAAATATAAAATTCTCTTCTAAAATCACATTTAAAAACATAAATATATCCAAAACTTATAAAGATGATTATACCTAACTGCTAGCGGTATTTACTATTAGGTGGTAAAAATTGCAGGTAATTCTTATTTTTCTCTGTATTTCCCCAGTTTTCCACAATATTTATTACTTTCACAATCTTAAAAAAAAAATCTTGTACTTTAACAGGGGCAGTTTTCTTCTTTAGTAATTTCTAAGGCTTACATTTTCTTATGGAACAAAGATAGTGCTTTAACTATGTATCTCTGACATAAGAGTTAAATTTTAGCAGGGGTGCCTGGGTGACTCAGTCGATTTAGTGTCCAACTTTGGCTCAGGTCATGATCTCATGGTTGTGAGTTCAGCCCTGCATTGGGCTCTGTGCTGACAGCTCAGAGCCTCAAGCCTCCATTAGATTCTGTCTCCCTCTCTACGCCTCCCCTGCTCATGCTTTTCTTTCTCACAAATAAGCATTAAAAAATTTTTTTTAAACACAGTTAAATTTTAGCTATGAAATCTGAATAAAAATAACATTTCAGTATAAGGAATTTCATCTTTAGGTTTCTTCTCTAAATTGTTATTAATACAAATGCATATCAGGACATCTGGGTGGCTCAGTCAGTTGCATGTCAAGACTCTTGATTTCCATTCAGGTCATGATCCCAGAGTCATGGAATTGGGTGCTGTGTCCATGCCCAACATGGAGCCTGCTTGAGATTTTCATCCCCATCTCCCCCTGCCACTCCCCCCCTTAAAAAAAAGATTTAAAAAAATGCAAAGTGCATATCATCAAAAATACTACAACTATACTGTCTTTACACAAGTTATGTTTACATTTTGTGACTTTATGTATAAGAATTCATCCTGTAAAAGATATGATTCATTTGTGCTGTGTAGTAGCCTGCTAATAATTTAGTGAATTCTTGATTTTTTTGTTTTATAGGAAAAAACTCAGGCTGTGGAACTCTGGCAGACTGTTTCTCAGGAGTTGGACAGATGTCAGAGGCTTTACCAGGAATATATGACTGAGGCCCAGATTCATGTAGTTGAAAGTCAAAAACAAAAGGTAATCTTGGATTTCACAGCTTTCTTGCATATCAATTTTCATAGTTTTCTTATCTATCTTCATTCTGGAGAAACTCAGTTTTGAAGAGGCATGCCTTAGTGTCCACTGTGTTATTTACATTAAATAGATCTTTGCTGCTTAGATATTTCTTGGACAGTTAGTCAAAGCAGTGCCTAGTGTACCTTAGGTGTTAACGAGATTTGCAGTGGAAGTTGTATTGAGTTCTAAGAAGCTACTGTAAGATGATTCTGTGTAAATGGACCCCCAAAGTTTTTATATTGTTAATTTCCTACCTGGCTTAAGACAGAAACTGTTCATTAAACCGTGAATAGTTTAGAACTATTCATGGTCAGTGAAGAAACCTGCTCAAATATAATGACAACGCCATGAAGATGAAACTGTTAACACGCAGGGCACCTGGGTGGCTCAGTAGGTTAAGCACCTGACTTCAGCTCGGGTCATGATCTCACGGTTTGTGGGTTCGAGCCCCATGTCAGGCTCTATGCTGACAGCTAGCTCGGAGCCTGGAGCCTGTCTTTGGATTCTGTATCTCCCTCTCTCTCTGACCCTCCTCTGCTCACGGTGTCTCTCTCTCTCAAAAATAAATAAAAATATTTAAAAAAATTAAAAAAAAAAGGAAAATGTTAACACTCTTAAAGTGACCTTCAAGATAGGTATCAAGTATATTAGCATAAATTAATCAGATTAGAATTGTACAGTAGGAAGAAATCTTAATGATTATTAAGGCATTCTTTCTATCCAAAGCAGGAATGATTTTTATATTCTTTCAAAGTGGACATCTAAGCTTTTGCAATATATCTCTGTTGACATGAACTTACCATCTCACAGGATTATCCATTCCATTGAAAAATTTGCCACCTTTATCCTTCCATTGATTCTTTTTCTGCTAGGAACATTCACAATTATGGAGTAATCCCAATTCTGATTCCTTTTCTGTGGGTTTTCAGAAGGCAGCTGTTTAAATACATAGGTTATCATGCCTTTCTTTAATTCTCATTTATGGACTTTTCAAATTCCAGTTTAAGAATATTCTTATTATCATCATCATAATTGGGAATTTTTACCTAAAGGGTCATAATAATGCTTACATGATGCTTTGCACTTTATAGAATGATTTTTCTGTATATTCCCTGGTTTGCAAATAACCCATATGTAGTCTGAGCCATAAGACCTTGACCTTTGAGGGAAGGAGAGTGGGGGGAATGGACAAAATGGGTGAAGGGGGGAGTGAGTAGGAGATACAGGCTTACAGATACAGACTGAATAAGTCACAAGAATAAGAGGCACCTTATAGGGAATATTGTCAGTGATATTTTAGCAGCATTGTATGATGACAGATAGTAGCTATACTTATGGTGAACCATACATAATGTATGGAGAAGTTGAATCACTGTGTTGGTTGTACACTTGAAACTAATGTAACATTGTGTGTAAGGTATACTCAAATTTAAAAGTGTGGCGACTCCTGGGTGGCTCAGTAGGTTGAGTGACTAACTCTTGATTCCTTGAGGTCATGAACCCAGGGTCATGGAATTAAGTCCCATGTAGAGCTCTACACTGAGCATGGAACCTGCTTAAGATTCTCTCGTCTCGTCTCGTCTCGTCTCGTCTCGTCTCGTCTCGTCTCGTCTCGTCTCGTCTCGTCTCCTCTCCTCTCCTCTCCTCTCCTCTCCTCTCCTCTCGCCTCCTCTCGCCTCGCCTCTCCCCTCCCCTCCCCTCCCCCCCCTTCTCTCTCTCTCGCTCTCTCGCTCTCTCTCTCTCTCAATCTCTCCCTTCTCCATCCCCTCCTCCACTCCTCTCTTTCTCTCTCGGGAAACAAAATTGTATATGTGTGTGTGTGTGGATATGTGTATAGATAGATGAATAGATAAGCTTTTTATCAAAAGGAAAAGGCTTTTACTTCTGAGATCTAGGAAGCATTTCTAATATAAGAAAATTCTTTCAGGCTGTTTTCTTCATTTAGATCAATCAACTAAGTCCTATGTTATTCTTTTTTTTACCTTTATTCCTGTATTGTAGCTATGCAGTTAGTTTTTTTTGGACAAGACTTTACAAATAATACTTTGTCCTTATTTCCCCAGTTATCTATCAGTCTTTAATTCTGTCATCCAACATATTAACATCCCCTTCCAATTTTGTGTCCCATGCACATACTGTGTTTAATAGGATCATAGCAGATAATGACATAATTTAAAAGTTTAAGCCATGAGAATTTTAAGAAGGGGAGAGAGGGACAGTAATTTCTGTGCCAGGATATTATATTATAGGTTTTGAGTAGGTTTGAATGTAGTTTTGCAGTGTCTGTCTTAGCATGTCTATTTATTAATTGACTGATGCTTAGAAATAGTGGTCATACATAAATACTCAAATTCATTTCTACATTGCCATCTTATTTAATTTTGTAATCATTTTTAAAAGTTTTTATCTCATTTTTTTAACTGTGAGTTCACACAATAACAGAAGAAAACTAATTTCATCTAAACTTAGGCATAATGAATGTAGACTTGATTTTAGGTTAATTTTACATACGGGTTGTATATAGTAAACAGAATGTCTGTTGTAAACAGAATGATATTTATGTACACCTCTACCTTCCTACTATAGCATCAACTGACCAATTATCAACAACTGACCAAGCAACTTCATGTTACTAAAGAGAACGTAGAAATGGTAAGTGAAAATATCCATTTAGTGGACTTGTTTATACAAATTAGAAATTTTCACTATAAATATTATCTATGCTAATAAAAATCAAAACAGAAAAGCCTATGTCATGTGAAATTAAAATAGACACTTCTGTTTTCTCTTCATCTTTTTCTTTCACATTCAATACCGTGACTGTATTCACGATACTTACTGGAGATCTAAAGCTAACATCTCTCTGCAATATCACCTAATCCTAAAGTTATCCTAGGGTCCTAGGTACGAGCTCCTGAGAGTAATCTAGACTGTGATCTTTCCACGAGTAGGACTCATGCTTTCTTCTTCTTTTTTTTTTTTTTTTCTTCTTAACATTTATTCATTTTTGAGAGACAGCACAAGCAGGGGTGGTACAGAGAGGGAGACAGAATCCGAAGCAGGCTCCAGGTTCTGAGCTGTCAGCCCAGAGCCCAATGTGGGGCTCAAACTCACAGACCGTGAGATCATCACTTGAGCTGAATTCGGACACCTAACCAGTGAGCCACCCAGGCGCCCTTCTCATGCTTCATTCTTACCATTTCATGTAGCACACTGCTAGGTATATAATAAGAATTGTAGAGCGGTTAAATAAATTAATAGACCAGTTTCTTAAAAAAAGTAAGACATTAAGGATCATTTGTTAGTTGATACCAGTATTATCTAGTATCTCTAAATTTCCCTTTAATATTTATTTCGAAGAAATGAATTAGCTTTCCTAATTTTACTCTTTACCTTTTTACTCCTCTTACTGTTCTTTTTCTCTTCTTTTGTCTCCTTTTCTTTTCCTTTCTTCTTGGAATTTTATTTTAGTTATTGTTGAGTAATATATATAATTATGATGTCCCAGGTAATTCCTCTCTTCCTTTCTTCATTTTGCTTAGTTACTTTGCTAATTCTTGTTAGTACCTAATGAAAATGTCTTTGTTTAAGAATGGAGTTGTGCCATCACACGTTAAGTTATCTAATTTTTCTACCTTTAATCATGTAAAAAATTATTAAATTTTGCTTATTTCACTTCTATTTCTTTTACTCACTTAACGTTTTTGATTTTATACTTCTTAGATATTTTTAAAATAGTATTAAAATTACTCCAGAACTAAATGACTAAAATCCATAATTAGGAAGTCATATTTCTACATGAAATTAGTAGTTTAACTTATCATCACAATTATTCTTTCTTCCAGTATGTCACCTAGAATTTCAGGGATTATATAATCCTTTGGTATCTTATACCACAGAGCTCCTATTTTATTATAAACAACCTAAAATTATTCTGATAAAAGTCATGAAAAACTAATATTTGAGTATTCATAGGAAATGCATTAAAAATTTTCTAAGAATTCATAGATTTTAGCCAAAACTAAAAATAGGAAATTATGCTTATAATAAAAGTGATAAAAGAGTGACAAGATAAATGAAAGAGAATTGTATGATAAAGAGCAAAGAAGAAACCGTCCTGGTGGTTAAAATAAAGGAAAATGGTAAGAAGAAATTTTTAACCTTAAGAATTTTTCTTAATGTGCCTATTGGCTGTGTATCAAATAATATGCTAAATATGAAGAGACATAGCTAACTAATTGTAAAGATATTATATGTCTCAAAGAGCTTTCAGAGCATAGGCATAGGAACAAATTTGAGTCAAAATCAAACTTGAAGAAAAGTATCCTTTAAAAATCAAGCAGTTTCCATTAAAGTTTCCTGAATTCATAATAGGCTGATTAATGGACTAGGACCCTACAGATGTACAATAAATTGATGAATATACAAGAAGTAGTTTTCATGACCAGAGCACCTTGGTAACATACGGAAGGTAGAATCCTGATGTGAATGATACACAAAAGTACGTTTATATTTATTTATTACAAATGTAGATACAATGGTAGTTCACATTTCCTAGAGGTTCTCTTTACTGAAATCACGTTCTTTTTTGATAATTGTTCATCTCTATAAAATTACTCCAAAATATTTGCTAATTGCATATTAAGTTCCTTTCACTGTTAAAAGTTGCAAGAGAAATGTGCATCTATCCACAGACTTCTATCCTACTTGGTAAAGCAGGGATGACATATGAAATAATTATGATTGATGATTGAAAGGCATGCTTCCTTGGACCTTTATGAATCTCCAAACTCTAGAATATTAATGTAATATTTAATTTTCTTTGTAATGACAAATACAGAACACTAAAGCCATATTCAGATGCAGTTGTTGAGCTCTGCGCTCTACTAAGCTTGCTAGCAAGTTCCGAACACTAGCTTTTTATAATTCACAGTTTCAATGTATATTTCTCCTAATTGTTCTACATCACTTACGTTTAAGGTGCTCCCAATTGGTAAAAGACACAAGCATTAATTATATTAATGTCAAAAGAATATATATAATAAAACATAAATGGTTTGTTACAGACATAGAATTCAGAGTTGTGATTCAGTTCAGACCGAAGTCATTGAAATAGCTTCACAGGAGAATTTGAAATGACATTAAAGGTCATCTATTTCCTCAAATGATATAGGCACCTTTCATTAAATGCTTTTCAGTGAGATGATCAGCCTATGCTGTAAGTATTCTCTGTAAGAGCTTTATCACTTCCCCAAAGAGTCTGTTCCTTTGAATTATGATTATTAGAAAACTAAAGTCTCCATAAATTTCCTCCCATTGATACATGGTTTTAATCTTTTGGAGTAACATAGAACAAGCTCACTTCTTCAAGTCAACCCTTCAGTTATTTGCGTATAACCATTATGTCTTTTTTGATTCATGCCCAATGCTGCAGCCAGTTTGTTTTAACTATTCTGGTATGGTGTAATTTACCTACCTTTCATTATTCTAGCCTACTTTTCCCTGTGTGTGATAGTTGGTCTTTTAAATTGTGGTATGTGAATGGAACACTAAATTCTGGTCTGCAGTAGTCTTCTTCCCAAAATAAAGATGCAGTCTTCAGACTCTTCCATGTTTCAATGGAGGCATTCATTCATTTATTCCTTAAAGGTGGAAGTACTCAGACTGTACTAAATCATGTGCCATTCACTGGGAATTCTGGGAGAAGGTGGTCTTCAAAAAATGACTCCTATTTTCACCAGGAATACATGAACTTTAAATATAGTGTTTGAATATAATGCGATGTGCATTGTAAAAGTGCATGTAAAATTTTATCAAAATGCAGAAATGAAACAATTATTTCTATCTTAAAGTGAGTGGACCACACAGGTTGTGAAAGGATAAATGATGGCAAGATAGAATTCTGATTCCAGAGAGAAATAGTATAGTGTATTAAAAATATGAGGGGCACTTGGGTGGCTCATTTGGGTAAGCATCCAACTTCGGCTCAGGTCATGATCGCACGGTTTATGAGTTCAAGCCCCATTTCGGGCTCTGGGCTGACAGCTCAGAGCCTGGAGCCTGCTTCGGAATCTGTGTCTCCCTCTTTCTCTGCCCCACCAACACTTGTGCTCTGTCTCTGCCTCTCAGAAATGAATAAACATTAAAAAAATTTAATAAATAAAAATACAAAGTCAGTGGGGCACTTGAATGGCTTAGTTGGCTGAGCGTCCAACTTCAGCTCAAGTTGTAATCTTATGGTTCATAAGTTCAAGACCCAGATTGGGCTTGCTGTTGTCAGCACTGAACCTGCTTTGGATCCTCTCCCTCTCTCTCTGCTCCTACCCTGCTTGCACTCTCTTTAAAAATGAATAGAGAGACAATGAAATTAAGCAGAATATGATAGAAACACAATGAAAACTGCTTTGGCGAGAAACATTTGGACAGATATATGTATGATTTGTTGGGAGGAGAAAAAACTGAAATCAAGACTGTGGGTTTTGAAGTAACTAGAGTCTATATGACTTTGCCTATAAAGCATATAGATAAAGATGGTAAGGATGGGGATTTGTGCCTTTTTGATAAAACCAGCAATTAAAGAAGAAAGTCAATTTCCTTAAAAAAGTGTTTTCTACAGTTGGAAGACTGCTACATATCTTACTTTAGATTCTTTTGCAGGCTAACCCTGAGAAAAGGATTCTAAAGCATGTCATTTATTTAGGAGATAATACAAGGGAGCACTGGTAGGGGAATGGGGAAGTGAGACTGGGAAAGGAAGTGAAGGCAGCCAAAGGGTTTTTAACAATCATGCCAATTAAACCATGGGTAACTGAAAATGAATCCTACCAATAAACTCTGGAAGCCTTTGTACAACAGGCTCAGACTTATTGCACCATGGGGCATAGGATATTGAGATATTTACACACCAGTTCTTTTCAGTCATTTTTATCAAGCTTTTCCAGAGCAGGCTGGGGACATGAATTCTGCAGTACCTGTCACTTTCTGTACAGTTAAGTGAACAAAGGAGGTTCAAATGTTCAAGGAAAGACCTAAAACATAGAAAAGCAGATGCACATAGTTTGAAGCAAAGCAGGCATTCACTACTGTAGTAAAGGTGAGGAAATATTGCCAAGTTATATTTTACCATCAAAAACGAATCATTATCATGACTTAATTTTTTCTACTTACATGCCTTGTAGTTAATCAATCTTTACAGACGTAGTTTTTTAAAAATGTTTTCTTATTTATTTTTGAGGGAGAGACAGAGCATGAGTGAGGGAGGAACACCGAGAGAGGGAAGCACAGAATATGAAGCTGGCTCTAGGTTCTGAGCTGTCAGCACAGAGCCCAATGCGGGGCTTGAACTCGTGGACCCGGAGATCATGACCTGAGCCAAAGTTGGATGCTTAACTGACTGAGCCACCCAGGTGCCCCATAATGATGTAGTTTTAAGTGTTCTAATACTGAATGTTTGTATTTTTTTTCTTGTGGCAGACTAACCAACACTTTATGAAAACAGTAACTGAACAAAACGTGGAAATCGAGCAACTCCGAAAACAACTTAGGTATTTTAAAAAATGAATTTTGTTATTTTATTAATAATTAGTTTTCTTCAGAGACACCTACATGTCTCAGTTGGTTAAGCCTCTGACTCTTGATTTCGACTCAGGTCATGGTCTCATGGTTCATGAGTTGCAGCCCTGCACTGAGCTCCATGCTGCTTGAGATTGTCTCTTTCCCTCTCTCTCTCTGTCCCTCCTCCATTCACATGCATATACTTTCTCTCTCTCTCTTTCTCTCTCTCTCTCTCTCTCTCTCACACACACACAAAGTTAATAAAATTAAAGAAATTATTTTTCTTCAGAGCAAGTGATGATGCCATAATTTTTCCATGAGTGATTTTTCTTTCTTCCCTTTTAAGCTTATCTCAAAGCTGATTGAAATCAAGGCAATTAGTGAGGAGGCATCTATTAACATATGCATGACAGGATGTTCTATGATGGTAAAATCAGTGCTTATGGAAGAAAATCAGTTCTCTTAGAAAAAATGTTTTCTGCACATATTCTTTGTATTTTCCCATAAGCAGACCCTGAGAAAAAGGTGTCAAAGCATATAGTTTATTGAGATATAATACCAGGGAGCACCAGTAGGGGAGTGGGCAAGTGGAGCAGGGAGGACGACAAGGAAGCCAGTAGAGTTTTAAAAACTCAAGCAACTTAAGGGGCACCTGGGTGGCTCACTTGGTTAGGCATCTGGCTCTTGATTGTGGCCCAGGTCATGATTTCAGAGTTCATGCATTAAAGCCTGGCATTGGGCTCCAAATGACCAAAACTTTTTTTTTTTTTTTTTTTACTTTTTGTTCCCCTTAATCATAATACTGAAAAGTCAAAAGTATAATCATAATAGGGTTTTGTTCTATGATGCAGTCATTTAGAAATATCTTTCAACTGTAGAATATATTTACATTTTATAAAAAAAAAATAAGTTTCTGTTTGTTAAATAAACCTTGCTATTTATTTCATTTTTACCCCATCATGTGTTTGGCCCCACAAAATAATATTTTGCTTTTTAAAAATAAAGAATTTATTTTACAGAATTTTATGCCTTTATCAGCTTTTTAATTCAATTTAAATAAATTTATGTTCTTTTCCCCTAGACATTTCTACTTATGGGCTCTAATATTTGGTCCTCCTTACTTCTTTTGAATTTCTTATTGATTTTACATTTTAAAACAGTATTTATTCAGTCCCAAGATTTTATTTTTTTTCCAAATGGAAGTGCCTTATTTTAATTATGAAACTTATATAAGTCCATTATAGAAAACTCTACATAGTATGAAAGTATATAAGTTGCAGTGCAGTTCTGACACTAACCATGGTTAGTCCAGACTCCACAGATTAAGAGCACAATCCCTAAGAAGACGACCCTCACTAAGATTCAAGTTCAGGGATCCCCGGACCACCCATACCCCTGGCAAACTGGTTATAAATGCAAGTGTCCCCACAATAATTCTCTAGAATGGCTCAGGGAACTCAGGAAAGCACTAATCTTATGATTAAAATTTTATCATGAAGGTCACAAATCAGAACCAGCAAAAAGAAGACACTCATTGGGTGAGATCTAGTAAGATCTCAAAATTAGAACTCTTATATGCTCTGCCCATGGAACCAGGCTACAGCACCCTCTTGGCATATCACTGTGTTCACTAAATGGAAAGCTCATCTAAGCTTTGGTGTCCAGAGATTTTATTATATTTTTATTATATGCCTATTAGTAAATCTAAATAAATTTACTTTTTTAATCATATTTCTGAACGACTGCATCATAGACTAAAACTTTATTTGGCTATACATTTGAAATTTAAATATCATGACTGATTGGGTCATTGGCCATTTGATTGAACTCAATCTCCAGTCTCCCTCCTCTCGCTTCTGGTCAGGAGGTCAAGCCTATATCATGGCTCAAAGTCTCAACTCTCTAATTACATGATTGCTATTTCCCACATGGCCCAGATTCCATTCTGAAAGTATCCAGAGTCCCTCCTTGAGTCACTTCATTAGCATAAACTCAGACATGGTCCCAAGGGCCTACCTTGAATAACAAAGATACTCCTGGTATGAGGGGAGTTAGTTGTGGTGGGCTTGCAATTTTAAATAGAGTATTCAAAGTAGACCTCACTGAACAGTTGAGATTTGAACAAAGACTTGAAGGATGTGAATGTATTATCCATAAAATTCAGGGGGAAAGTATTCCAAGTATAGAACTTGCCGTAGCGTCAGTGGACAAGTGCCTAAGAACAGCAAGGAAGCTGGATGTCTCTGTGGTCTATTACTGAGTTCTTAAACTTTGTGACTCAAAACAGTAACCCATTATGATCTGGGGGACAATAGAACAGTTTTCTGGTCTGGGCTTGCTGGGCTGATGTCTCTTAGACTTGTCTATGTGTCTCTAGCCAGATGGTGGGTCTTCTAGCATATTAATGTAGTAGTTGGCCATGGATGATAAACCTGTTTGGCAGTTGGCAGTCTGTTAGGACAACAAGGAAAGTCTTACTTCTTTGCTTGGTCACGGCATGGTTCCCAAGAACAGTAAGAGAGCAAATCCCTATGTACAAATACTTTTCAAGCCTCTCTTGAGTCATATTTGTTAATTATTCATGGCTAGGCAAGTCACCAGGTAAATACAAATTCAAAGGATAGGGAAAGAGATACTTCTCTTGATGGGAAGATTTTTAACATCATGTTGCAAAGATGTGAATATAGATAGGGAAGAATTTGGAGGCCATTTTTCTACACTCACTTTCACTACTATACCTGGAAACATGGAACAGAATAAACCCAGAGGAGGAGAGTAGTAAAAGATGAAATCAGAAATGTAATGGAGAGTGGGAGACACAGTGATAATGGGGCCTTGGAGGCTATTGCGAGGACTTTGTTTTTTACTGTGGGTGAAATAGGAATGGTTTTTAATAGGAGATTGACACAATCTGATTTATATTTTAATAGGATTGATCACTCTGACTGCCATTGGAAGTAGACTGTAAAGAGACAAAACTGGAAGCAAGGGACTAGTGAGGAGGGTATTGCAGTAACCAAAGCTACAATAGGACTCAAGTTGATTAGGACTGTGGTAGTAGCAGTGGGAGCTGGTAAGATGTGGTCACATTCTGGAAACATTTTTGTTTTGTTTTTAACATTTTGTATGGTAGATTCAATATTTCCTGATAGATTGGATGGACATAACAGAAAGATTGAGGTATCAAGGGTGATGCACAGTTTTTTTTTCCCACAAACAAGTGGAAGAATTAACTGAGAAGTCTGTGTATAGGGAGGGGGCAGTTTGGACAATATTGAGTTTGCAGTAACTACTGGAACCGTTAGCAAGCAATTCAGTTGAGATCTGTACTCTGAGTACGAGATTTTTGATGACCAGTGTAAGAATAGTGTTGATAGCCGTGACACTGGAATAGATCAGTGCGGTTGACCCATGCACAACACAGGTTTGAACATCATGGGTCCATTTATATGCACATTTTCTTCAGTAAATACATACAGTATTAGAAATGATTTTCTCTTCCTTAGGATCTTCTTAACATTTTTTCTTATACCATTATTGTAAGAATAAGGTATATAATATGTATAACACACAAAATATGTGTTAATCAAATGTATATGCTATTGGTAAGGCTTCAGGTCAACAGTAGGTTATTAGTAGTTGAGTTTTGAGGGAATAACATTATATGTGGATTTTTGACCACAAGGCAGGTTTGGTGCTCCTAAATCTCATTTTTATCCATGGTCAACTGTACTTGGATAGGAAGATTAAATGCCTTAATGAGAATAAGTCTCCCAGATCTTTAAAATTAACCTAAATGTAGTTTGTATTTAAAACTTTGTGTGTATGTATGTGTCTGAGAGAGAGAAACATGGTAATGTAATCCTAACATCATGAAATAGTAAAGTGCCATTTACTGAGATTGTCCTGTAGAGAATAAAATACAGTGTTATTTGCAAGGACGTGAGTTTAACAAAATAGAACAAAGACCATATAGAAATTTAGGGGGTCACCTGTATGGCTCAGCCAGTTAAACTTGATTTTGGGACATGTCATGATTTCATGGTTTGTGAATTTGAGCCCTCAGTCAGGCTCTGCACTAATTGTACAGAGCCTCCTTGAGATATTCTCTCTCTCTCTCTCTCTCTCTCTCTCTCTCTCTCTGCCCCTCCTACTTGTACACTCTGTCTTTCAAATTAAGTGAATAAGCTCTTAAAGAGAAAAAAAGAAATTTAGTATATGACAGAGGAGATATTATAAATCAGTAGGGAAACAGTCATGTCAGGAATGGTGGTTTTCTGTGAAGAAAAAAACCCCATAAAGTTTTGCTGTATACATTTAAGTATTTACATGTTTTGTTTTGTTTTACAGTTTTTTTATTTTTAAAATTTATTTATCTAAATTTAGTTAAAATAGAGTATAGTATTGGTTTCAGGAGTAGAATTTAGTGATTCATCACTTACATATAACACCCAGTGCTCCTCATGGGTCTAACAGGAGAACAGGAGAAACATAATGGAGACCCAGGGGGAGGAGAAGGGGGAAAGAGAGTTGGGGAGAGAGAGAGAGACGCAAAACCCGAGAGACTAGTGAATACTGAAAACGAACTGAGGGTTGAAGGGGGAGCAGGAAGGGGAAAAGAGGTGGTGGTGATGGAGGAGGGCACTTGTGGGGAAGAGCACTGGGTGTTGTATGGAAACCAATTTGACAATAAACTATTTTAAAAAAATTAAAAAAAAATAATATCCAGTGCTCATCCCCACAAATGCCCTCCTTAGAATGTCTATCACCCCTTTAGACCATCCTCCTGCCAACTTCCCCTCTGGCAACCCTCAATTTCCTTTCTGTATTTGAGAGTCTGTTATGGTTTGCCGCCCTCTCTGTTTTCATCTTACTTTTCCTTCCTTTCCGGTATTTTTCTCTTTCATTTCTTAAATTCCACTTTTGAGTGAAATTATATATTTATCTTTCTCTGACTGACTTATTTCACTTAGCATAACACTCTAGTTCTATCCACCTTTTTGCAAATGGCAAGATTTCATTATTTTTAATAGCTGAGTAATATTCCAGTGTGTGCATATGTGTGTGTGTGTGTGCGTGCGTGTGTGTGTGTGTGTGTGTGTATACATACCACATCTTCTTTGTCCATTTATCAGTCAGTGAACATTTGGGCTTTTTCATAATTTGGCTATTGTTGATAGTTGCTGCTATAAACATTGGTGTGCATGTACTCTTTTGAATCAGCATTTTTGTATCATTTGGATACATACCTGTAGTGTAATTGTGGGGTTACAGAGTCACTGTATTTTTTTTCTCTTTAATTTTATTCTATTTATTAAAAAAATAATTTATTGTCAAATTGCTAACATATAGTATATACAGTGTGCTCTTGTTTTGTGAGATAGATTCCCATGATTCATTGCTTACATACAATACCCAGTGCTCATCCCAACAAGTGCCCTGCACCCATTTCCCCCTCCCCACCACACCCCCATCAACCCTCAGTTTATTCTCTGTATTTAAGAGTCTCTTATGGCTTGCCTCCCTCTCTCTCTGTTTGTAACTTTTTTTTTCCCCCTTTGCTTACCACATGATCGTCTATTAAGTTTCTCAAGATCCACATGAGTGAAAACATGATATCTGTCTTTCTCTGACTGACTTATTTCACTTAACAAAATACCCTCCAGTTCTATCCAAATTGGTGCAAATGGCAGGATTTTGTTCTTATTGCCAAGTAGTATTCCATTGTATATATAAACCACATCTTCTTTATCCATTTGTCAGTTAATGGACATTTGGGCTTTTTCTATACTTTGGCCTTTGTTGAAAGCACTGCTGTAAACATTGAGGTACATGTGCCCCTATGAATCAGCACTCCTATATCCTTTGGATAAATTCCTAGTGGTTCTATTACTGGGTCATAGTGCAGTTCTGTTTTTAATTTCTTTGGGAACTGCCACACTGTGTTCCAGAGCAGCTGCACCAGTTTACATTTTCACCAACAGTGCAAGAAGGTTCTCATTTTCCACATCCTTGCCAACATCTGTTGTTTCCTGAGTTAATTATAGCCATTCTGATGGGTGTGAGATGGTATCTCATTGTGGTTTTGATTTGTATTTCCCTGAGGTTGAATGATGTTTGAGCATCTTTTCATGTGTTTGGCATCTGGTGTCTTCCTTGGAAAAGTGTCTATTCATGTCTTTTGCCCATTTCTTCACTGAATTATTTGTTTTTTGGGTGTTAAGTTTGAGAAATTCTTTATATATTTTGGATACTAACCCGTTATCTGATATGCCATTTGCAAGTATCTTCTCCCGTTTTATCGGTTGCCTGTTTCCTTTCCTGTATTGAAACTTTTTTATCTTGATGAAGGCCCAATAGTTCATTTCTGGTTTTGTTTCCCTTGCCTCCAGTGACATGCTGTGGTCCAGGTCTTAGGTCTTTCATCCATATTGAATTTATTTTTGTGTATGACATAAGAGAGTGGTCCAGTTTCATTTTTTTGCATGGTAATGTCCAGTTTTCCCATCACCATTTGCTAAAGAAACAGTCTTTTTTCCATTAGATACTCTTTCCTGCTTTGTTGAAGATTAGTTGGCCATATATTTGTGAGTCCATTTCTAGGTTTTCTGTTCTATTCCATTGACTCATGTGTCTGTTTTTATGCTAATGCTATACTGTCTTGATGATTACAGCTTTGTAATATAGTTTGAAGTCCAGAATTGTGAAGCCTCCAGCTTTGATTTTCTTTTTCAACATTACTTTGGCTATTTGGGGTCTTTTGTAGTTCCATACAAATATTAGGATTGTTTGGTCTAGCTCTGTGAAGAATGCTCATTGTTATTTAATAAGGAATGCATTGAATGTGTAGATTGCCCTGGGTAGTATCAACATTTTTTTAAAGTATCAACATTTTAACAATATTTATTCTTCCAGTCCGTGAGCATGGAATATTTTTCCATTTCTTTGTGTCTTCTTCAATTTCTTTCATAAGCTTTCTATAGTTTTCAGTATACAGATTTTTTACCACTTTGGTTAGGTTTATTCCTAGGTATCTTATGGTTTTTGATGCATATATAAATGGGACCAATTCCTTGATTTCTCTTTCCACTGCATCATTATTGGTGTATAGTAGTGCAACCAGTTTCTGTACGACTGTCTTATGACTTTGCTGAATTCACATATTGGTTCTAGCAGTTTTTTGGTGGTCTTTCAGATTTTCCCTGTAAAATATGGCATCTGCAAAGAGTGAGACTTTTGACTTCTTCCTTGCCAACTTATATGTGTTTTATTTATTTTTTTATTTTGTTTGGTCTGATTGTTGAAGCTAGGACTTCAAGTATTATATTGAACAACAGTGGTGAGAGTGGACATCCCTGTCATGCCCTTGACCTTAGGAGGAAAGCTCTCCGTTTTTACCCATTTAGAATGATATTAGCTATGGATTTCTTATATATGGCCTTTATGATGTTCAGTTATGTTTTTTCTATCCCTACCTTCTTGAGGGTCTTTATCAAGAAAGGATGCTGTATCTTGTGAAATACTTTTTCTGCATCTCTTAATAGGATCATATGGATCTTATCCTTTCTTCTATTAATGTGGTATATCATGTTGATTGATTTACAAATATTCAACCAGTATTCAATGAATCAATCCCACTTGATCATAGTAAATAATTTTTTTAATGTACTGTTGGTTTTGATTTGCTAGAGTCTTGTTGAGAATTTTTGCGTCCATGTTCATCAGGGATAGTGTCCTGTAATTCTTCTTTTTAGTGGGGTCTTTGTCTGGTTTTGGAATCAAGGTAATGCTGGCTTCATAGAATTGGAAGCTCCATAGTTGGAAGCTTTCCTTCCATTTCTATTTTTTGGAGTAGTTTGAGAATAATAGGTGTTAACTCTTCTTTAAATGTCTGGTAGAATGCCCCTGAGAAGCATTCTGGCCCAGGACTCTTGTTTGTTGGGAAATTTTTGATAACTCTCAATTTCTTTACTGGTTATGGGTCTGTTCAAATTTCCTATTTCTTCCTGTTTCAGCTTTGGTAGTGTGTGAGTGTCTAGAAATTTGTCCGTCTCTTCCAGATTGCTCAGTGTGTTGGCATAGAATTTTTCATAATATTCTTTTATCATTGTATTTCTGTGATGTTATGATCTTTTTCACTTGTGATTTTATCTATTTGGGTCCTTTCTCTTTTTGATAAGACTGGCTAGTGGTTTATCAGTATTATTTATTCTTTCAAAAAAATCAGCATTTAATTTCATTGTCTGTTTTTCTATATCTTTTATTTCTGTTCTAACCTTTATTATTTCCCTTTCTTCTGCTGGCTTTAGGCTTTATCTGCTACTCCTTTTCTGTCTCCTTTCGGTGTAAGGATGGGTTTTGAATTTGGGCCCTTTCTTCCTCCTTGAGATAAGCATGAATTGCAATGTACTTACCTCATAGGACTGCCTTTGCTGCATCCCAAAGAGTTTGGACTCTTTGTGTTCTCATTTTCATTTACATCCGTGTATTTTTTAAATTTCTTTTTTAATTTCCCGATTAATCCATTCAATTTTTGGAGGATGTTTTCTAACCTCCTCGTATTTGAAGGCTTTCAATATTTTTTCTTTTGGTTGATTTCAAGTTTCATAGCGTTGTGATCTGAAAATATGCATGGTATGATCTCAGTCTTTTTGTACCTATTGAGGGCTGATTTGTGACCTGCTGGTCATCTTTTCTGGAGAATGTTCCATGTGCACTTGAGAAGAATGTGTATTCAGCTTTAGGATGAAATGTTCTGAATACATCTGTTAAGCCCATCTGATCCACTGTGTCATTCAAAGCCATTGTTCCCTTGTTGATTTTCTGCTTACATGATGTGTCCATTGCTTTAAGTAGGGTATTAAAGTCTGCTACTCTTATGGTGTTATTATCAATGAATTTCTTTATGTTTATTATTAATTGATTCATATATATTTGGGTGCTCCCAAATGTATTTGGGGGCATAAATATTTATAGTTGTTAAATCTTCTTAATGGATAGACCCCGTAATTGTAATTCCCTTCTTCATCTCTTGTTATAGTCTTTGTTTTAAAATCTAGTTTGTGTGGGGCTCCCTGGGTGGTTTAATTGGTTAAGTGTCTGACTCTTGAGTTCAGCTCAGGTCATGATTTCATGATTCATGAGATTGAGCACCGCATTGGACTCTACACTGACATTGCAGAGCTTGCTTGGAATTCTCTCTCTCCCTTTTTCTCTGCCTCTCTCTATCTTTCCATCTCTCTCTCTCTCTCTCTCTCTCTCTCTCTCAAAATAAACACTTAAAAATATATTTTTTTAATCTCATTTGTCTGACGTAAGTATGGCTATCCAGCTTTTTTTCTATTCTTTTTTTTTTTTTTTGACATCCATTAGCATGATAGATGGTTCTCTGTCCTCTCACTTTCAATCTGCAGTTGTGTTTAGGTCTAAAAGAGTTTCTCATAGGCAGCATATAGATGGATCTTGGTTTTATCCATTCTGATACCCTATGTCTTATGATTGGATTATTTACTCCATTTACATTCAGAGTGATTATTGAAAGATATGAATTTACTGCCATTTTGTTACCTGTAGAGTTGGTGTTTCTGATGGTGTTCTCTAGTCCTTTGTAGTCTTTGTTTCTTTGATCTTTTTTCCTCAACTCAGAGAGTCCTCCTTAAAATTTCTTGCAGGACTGGTTAGTGGGCATGAACTCTATTTTTTGTCTGGGAAACTCTTTATCTTCCCTTTATTCTAAATGACAGCCTTGCTGGATTAAGGATTCTTGGCTGCATATTTTTCACATTCTGTGCTTTGAATATTTCCTGCGACTCTGTTTTAGCCTATAAATTTCAGTCAGGTCTGCTACTAACCTTATGTGTCTACTCTTGTAATTTAAGGACCATTTGTCTTCAGCTGCTTTCAGAATTCTCTCTTTATCTTTGTATTTTGCCAGACATGACTAGGATATGTCATGGTGTTGACCTGTTTTGTTGGTTCTGAAAAGAGTTTTCTGTACCTCTTGGACTTGAATACCTGTTCCCTTCCCCAAATTAGGGAAGTTCTCAAATTTGTTCAAATAAACCATCTGCCCCCTTTTTGTGCTCTTCTCTTCTGGGACTCCTATGATACAGATATTGTTTGATTTTATGGAACCACTTAGTTCTCTAAGTCTCCCCTCATGATCTGATAATGTTTTCTCCCCCTTTTTCCTCAGGTTCATTATTTTCCATAATTTTTATGTTATGTATCACCTAATCTCTCCTCCTTCAGTCCTTGCTGTGACTGTATCCAGCTGGTTTTAGATCTCAGTTATGGCATTTTTTAATTCATTGTAACTAGTTTTTAGGTCTTTGATCTCTGCAGCAGGGGTTTCTCTGGTGTCTTCTATGGTTTTTTCAAGCCCAGATAGTAGTTTTGTTTTTATCTGTTTTGAGTAAGTCCCTGACTGTGATTTCTTTGGCAAGAATTCTTCTGTCTTGAATTCTGGCTAAGTTTCTGTCTTTTGCGTGTTTTAAGCTTGTTATGTGTCCTGCACCTGAGAGTACTGCTGTCTGTAAAGGGGTCATACACTGTCCAAGGCCTGGCACTCCAGGAAGTGTTTCTGGTAAATGCTCTGTGCACTCTGTTGTTGCATTTTGGCTGCTCTTTTCCACTGGTCAGTCCTCTGCAGAGATCCTCCTTGTTTGCAGTAGGGGAGTGTTTGGACTTTTAACTGTGTACTTTGATTTGTTGGTTGAAGTAAACCTGAGAGAAAGTGGGGGGGTAGGGAAAATAAAAGCCTCATCCCCCCCAAAAAAAAGAGAAAAGGAAAAGGAACAAAAACAACAAAAATCAAACAGAATCAAAAAACAATAAAGGTTATTTCTAAGAAAAAGAAAGGTTGGGGTGAGGGGGGGGAAGTAAATAAAACCTGATCCAAAAAAAATAAAAAAGGAAATTAAAAAAAACAAACAGGTAACCATGCTCCTGATTCCTAAAGAAAGAAAAAAAACCCCACAGGTGTCATTTAAAGCACTAGATTTTTGATGCACTTGGTGCATGGTTGGGGGTTGCTGGCTGTGCCGGTCTGGAGGAGAGGCCGGCTGCCTTGTCCCAGAGGCAGTCTTGCTCTGGTAACTAAGCAGTTGCCAGGCACGGACAGGCAGGCGTGGTTTGGTGTAGGTGGGTCTGCCTATACTAGGGACTATTGTGCTGTTCTCTAAAGACCTACCATGTTGGTGTTAGGGAAGAAAAGGTGCCACACAGAATAGCGAGGGCAGTTGGCTTGCCCTGCGCCACAGTTCTCCTGTGTTTTTTCTTTGGTATGCATCTAGGATTCAAAACCTGAAGTCTCAAAGTCCTGGGCACTGCGCATATCTTACCCCCTCCTCCAGAGCAGAGCCTCTGCACGCTGTGTCAGAAGCCCTCTGTCCCTGAAAAACGGTCCCATGTCTGCACAGTGCACAAAATCTGTCGTAGTGCTAAAAGCAACAAAGGTTATATTCTTTATGGTTGTGCCTCTGTCTCTTACTGATGAAAGGCCTTTGGCTGGTGCCTGCAGGGTCCTTTGGCCTTGGGGAGGCATAAACCCTCTTCCTAAAGTACTCCAAGAAGGGGAATGGTCTGTCCCAGTGTGACCCAAAGTGCCTTCACCACACTGTGCACCGCACGGCCAGCTCCCTTCCCAGGAGCATGTACCACAGCTCCACTCCAGAGAACATTCTGCACTTCCAAAATCTCAGAGTTTGAGCATCAAATGCTGTTTGCAGAAAAAGCCTGAGACACTCTACTTCTTGCTCCCCAGTCTGTAGTCCAGAGAGAGTTTCCTCTTGTGCAAATTCATTGGTGCATTTTCTCAACCTGCTCTCTCTCCCTTATGTCTTTCCATGGAGAGGGTTCCCTCCTCTCCATGACACTGCCATTTTTCTCTCCCCCAATTCACTTCCATGCACCAGCCTCACTCTCTCCTTCCAACTGTGGAGATCTTCTGCTACTCTGCAGATCAATTTCCTGGGTGTTTCAAATGATCTGACCTCAATGTAGCTGTGTTTGAGGGATGAGGAGAGCCCAGTGTCCCCCCACTTCTCTGCCATCTTAACCCCTCCCTCAAGCATTTATATTGTTTTATGGATTAAACACCTAAATGTATAAAGCAAAACTTTATAGAATTTGTTTCAAAGGATCAGAAAATCTCTCTTGAACATTGTGCTACTGGAGTATTTCTTAGTCAAAATTCAATTGTAAGCCAAAAAAGGAAAGATTGATATATTTGAATTTGTTAAAATGTAAAACTTCTATTATAAAAATCAGTATGTCAGATGAAAAGACAACTCATAGTCTGTAAGAAGACATTCACAGTACATATAATTGACAGTGCATTAGTGTGGAAAATACATTAACTTAAACATTAATAATAATAATAAAAGCCATAGAAAATTGGGCAAAGGATATGAACATTTCAAAAGTCATAGCAATTAGGAAAATGCAAGTTAAAATAATGTGATACTATTTCTAAATATTACTAAAAGAATGTGATAATACTGATGCCAATTATCAGTGTCAAAAATATAATATGGAGGGATGCCTGGGCTGCTGTCAGTTGAGCATAAAACTCTTGATTCTGGCTTGGGTCATGATCACGGGGTTGTGGGACTGAGCCTCCTGTCAAGCTCTGCTCACTTTGCATGGAGAGCCTGCTTGGGATTCTCTCTCTTTCTTTCTCTCCCCCTCTCTTCCACTCGCACATACTTTCTCTTCTCTGTCTAAAAATAAATAATAAATAAAAATATATAATGTGGAGTGTAATAACAAGGTATAAAAAGAAATGATAGTATAGCATCATACAATTTATGTACATTTTAAATATTTTAAGCTAGTGTGTATTGATTGTGAACATATTTTTTTAGTTAGATATAGTCATATCAGGATATCTAGTAAGGTGAAATGTATATATATCATATGTATGTCTATACTGTAAAAGAATAAAATTTAAAAATTACTTGGACTAATATACCCTAACTTCAAGGTAGTGATTGTCTTTATTTGTAGAAATAGTGTCTTGGAGTCATTTTAAGTGTCTGTCACTTAGGAAATTGATAAGTAAAATGTGCTGATTGGATCCTGTGGAATAACTGTGCATCATTTAGAAACCTCTATTTATGTCAGTCTAAAAAACAAGGTTTATATTATAGTTAAAAGATATGGATCTATAGCATATAAAACACATGCATGCAAATAACAATATATATTTTTTCAGTATATGTGTATCTCCAAGAATATATCACAATTTAATATGAACCTACAAAGTGAAGGCAAATGAGAAAGGGATTGGGAGTGAACAGGAAAATAAAAGAAACAAATGAGAGCAGTCTTTCACAGCTAATAGTGAAAATGGGCCATGGAGTGAATAGTATGATTAACTCAACTCTGCACTGAGGGTTCAGAAAAGAGTTGAAGGAAAAAGAAGAATATGATTTGTGATGTATGCAGGATAAATCAGGGTATGGCGGTTCTGGAAGCAAGATGAGTAAGGAAATTGGTTCATAAAAACCTGCAGTCATATGATGAAAACAGAAAGAGAAAACTAAAATGCATATAAAAAATTCTGTATAGGAAAAATGGGCAGAATTTGGTGATACTGGGCTAAAGGACAGAGGAAGAATTGTAGGATTTATTGCTTAAGATATCTTAATGATCATTTTAGCTTAACTATTCCTAATTTTATAGAAGAAGCCAAACTGAAGCAAAGGCTCAGAAATTATTTGTCTTGTCCAGGGTTGTATGACAAATTCATGGAGCCAAATTAAAGGATATAGCTTATGATTGCTGGTCTAGTGAGTTTCTAAACCTGGCATTCTGACAGTATTCACAGCAGTCAAGAATAAGAGTTAATTACTAAAGGGTCATGAGTGTTTACATTGGTTTTTGACATCTCCCTGGAAGTGTCACTTGGATTTTGGACATTTGGGCTTAGAGATTATAAGTTCAGGTTAGAGATCAGTAAAGTAAGTTGTGGTGTTCTAAAGCCTAAAATGTCTTAAGTGTTTAATTGTCCATGAGCAACTTTGCCATATTTACTGACAATATTCCGTAGCATAACACTAAGCAGTTCATAGTTGTATACATAAAACTATGCTTGCTTTTCCTGCCACAGATCTGAAGAAACATAAGGATAAGCAGATGCTTCTTTTAGGGAAGAGGGTGTCACTTTCAAGTTTGACAGATTCTGAATGATGGGGCGTATTGACATTACCAGAATTTAGGTTTTGAGATGCCCCTGTGACTATGCCAAGAATAACTAAATTAAAAACTCTTTTAATTCTAGATTTGTTTAAATTTGTACTTATACTGCAAACATGTTAGTTTCATTTGCTGTCTGGTTTTATAGTACAACAGAGATTAGAATCATGGGACCTTATATGAAAGCTTTTATCATTTTCCTTTTTAAGAGTTTCTGCTGATGATCTGTCATAGCAGATAAAACTCTTCAGCCTAGTTTCTAAGCATCTTTATTCACCTGCCCTTCCCCAGCCTTCCTGTTACGTACACCCTGCTCAAAATTGTTATTTTATGGTTTCTCATGGAAAGGCTTTTGGTTTCTTCCTTTTGCTTTTGATCATTATTCTGATTCTCAGAAAACTTATAACTTTCAAAATCTGGTTAAAACCTGCCTTCTCCAAGAAGACTTTTCTCAATTCATTACTCCAGGTTTTTACTTTTCTTTTTTTGCAGATATACTCAGCATTTATTCATTTTAACATGAGTTTTTATGCTATTTCTCTTTATGTGCTTTTTTGTTGTATATATTTGCTTATAATGTATACTTAGCTGGTTTATGGAAACAATTGTTTTTCAATTCATATGTGCTCAGATTTTATATCTACCTTGTAAAATCTTTGAAGGAAAGAATTGTCATTTGTGAGACAATTTGTAAAAGGATGTATTATAAACTTGAGAAACAGTTTGTAAAAGGACGTACTGTAAACTTGTAAAAGGACAAACTATAAATATTGGCTAAAGCTCTTGCTTAGGGATACATATTATCAAATTGGCACCATCAGCATATTTATTTAAAAAACTTTGGACAATAAGGAATAATCTTATTAGCAGATACAGATATTATCTTCATATAATAATCTATAATTTGTCAGTCAACTCATTTATTGAAAACTTAAACATGTACTTGAGTGTAGAAATCGTCTTTAATAAGTTTACGTATGATATATTGTCAGAGTTGTAATTAGACTCATTTCACACATCTTTTGTGGATTCGACAATTTCTAAATATGAGATTCCATTCAGTTTTTCTAGCTCAAAGTTCTTTTTGTTATTTCCACTCACATAAATAAGTCAGGAGTACTAAATTGAACATCTTACCTTATCTCCTGACTCATTCTGTGTTTGTGAAAGGCACCATCCATTCATGAAGCTAGGAGGCATCCTAAATTCTTTTCTCTCCTAGCTCTATCTTCTAAATGTCTCTCAGATCCTTAGTTTTGTTTTACATATTAGTACTATGTTTGCTTAGTGCAGCAGTAACCTCCAAATTGACTCACCTTCCACATCTCCTTTTTTCATACTGTCATCAAAATGATCTTTCTGAAATATAGTCTGATCATGTATGGTAGATTAATGGTATCAAATGCCTGTAGGATTTAATTTCAGTTACTATGATGTTAAAGCCTTCTATGACTTGACCCCTGGCTGCTTAACTCTATATTTTGTCAGTTATCACCTCAGTTTCCTGAACTCTTTTCAGTTTCCCAAACAGACCATTCTATTCCATAACTCCCTACTTTAGCTCACATTGTTCAGGCTGACTAAAATGCCTTTTCCTGATAAATGTCCTCTCAGCTTTCAAGGTTCAGCTCAAGTGTCACATCTTCATCTTTTTTCTGAAACTTTATGGTTTCTTCCTCCTCAGGTAGGAGCCAAGCATGCCTTTCTTTGTGCCTCAGCTTTGTACTGCACATATATCTGTCACAGCATTTTCAACACTTTAGTGTACATAGTTCTTTACAAACTAATCTGCCCTTGTTAGTTTATAAGATCCTAATTTAGCCATTTATACCTTGCCATCATCTAACACAGTGCTAGACACATGCCAAGAACTCAGAAAATATTTTTTGATTCATTAAGTCAGTTAAAGTAATTAAATTGTATTTCATTGGAGGGACAAAACTAAATTTTTGTGGGTTTTTTATTTGTATACTTCACTATTGGTTTTTGGGGGCACAACTGTTTTCCTGGACTGTAATTATTTAGAAAATTGTATGTTAAGTTCTTCAGTTGTGGAGTAATGTAGATCTACTTAGTAGTTTGATTTCTAAAACAATACACCTAAGAAAAACATTTTTAACATAACAGTAGCTTTGCAAACTAAAGTAAAAGATCTTTCGGTGTTTTACATTATAGATCCAGGCTTAAAGCCATATTGACTTTTAAATCTGTTTTTATTACCAATCATCTCCAAGTTTTAATGCATAACAGAAACATTTAATTCTTTTTTTATGTTTAGTGTTCTATTTAAATATGAAATATAATCCAGAAAATTTTCAAAGTGTGATAGTAAAATGGTTTATAAATAAATGGTTTTAGTGAAGAGCATAAGAGCTGATGTGGTAGGAGTGTAATTATTGATAGAATTTTGTTATGTTTGATGCAACAAAGGTTAAAATACATATCACTGTCTATGTATATTCATTGTGTTCATCATTAATCCTTTTTACATATGCATACTTTTTTCTTCAAAAATGTTGTGCCTATAATTTTTATATGTTTTAGAAATACACAGATGTACCTTTGTCAGGTAATAGTTTTATTTTAGCTGAGAAAACAGATTTTTCTCAGATGTTTCATGTTCAAACTTGAATAATATTGTGTATTCTATTGTAAAAATGCTGTGGAAATTTGGAATTCATAGATCACTACTTTTGGTTCATAGTGTTTCTTGGAAACTATCCCATGAGAGAAATGGTCCTGAGCAGATGTGCTTAGTCATACATAGGAATCACCAGACAGTTGCTTATGTGTTGGCAGCCAGTTTTCTGAGCATAGAAAGCATGTTTTAAGATAAGAAATAGGGCTTTGTTGGCATTTTCCTATCTTACCATACTGTTTTACTTTAATGTTATTTAAAGAGTTACTGTCATCCCCTACTCAATACTGTTTATGTCTTCTTTTCATCTTTAACGGGCATATTAGATTTAACTAAGAACATTCTTTAAGAATATTAGATTCACTTCTGGAACATATTAGTCAGGAGTAGAAACAAATCATAACTTTATTGTTTGGAACTTTTACCTCTAGTAGAGGATTACCAGTTTATTTCAAAATGCATATCATATTGGTAATTATAATTATATTGTACAAATACTCCACATTTGTACACCTAACCTAAGAATGTCCTTCTGTGTGGCGTAAAGTTTAAAAAGCATAGGCTTTGAAGTCAGACAGCTCTGCATTTGTATTGTTTTTTATATTCTATTGACTTTGACAGGTTGCTTAACTGAATGAACTTCAGTGTCCTCATCTTTATAATAGAAATAAGATGAGCTTCCTTGCAGTGCTGGCAGTGTACTGTACACTTTTACTGTCCTTGCTTTCCTCCTTTTTGCTTTAGTATCCAACCTATGTAGGTAGGCTTGTATAATATTTACAAAGCAGATACCTGTAGATTTGGTGTTTGGTATTAATATAGTAAATAGACAGTAGATATTTCCCCTCTGACCACTGGAAAATCAATCTTACCCTTCGTTGTTGCTAATCTTTCTAGAACCAGATGAAACATTCCTTTTCCTCCTCTCTGTTGTTATAACCCCATGTCTTGTTAACTGTATAACCCCAATTTTTTGTTTCTTATATTTGGTTCCATCAAATATATTCATTTTTTTAAATCTTAGTCTCTCTTTTGTGGGGTTCTTCCAAGACCTGTAGTATAGAGACAGCCCCTGATATATCCTCAGATTACAATATTTTCTCCTTCCTCTTTTTTGAAATTGCTTGGAAGAAGTATCTATTTGCTGTAATCACTCTTTCAAATTTCTTTCAGCGTGGATTTGATCCTACCTCTCTGTTCTTCTCCTCAGGATTACTGGTACCATTTGTGCCTGAGAACAAAATCCTCCATTTTCCTTTGATTATTTTTCTGCCCTTGAACATTTCTCTACTACGTCTTTTGTGTTTTTGTCCTGATTACCTCTCTGACCTTTGTGACCATTTCTTTTCTTCCTTAGCTTTTCCCACTGCCTTAGCCTACTTCCTCAAAGTAGACATTGTCTAGTTCTATTACACACATCCCCTCCCCTTTAAATGATTATATTTATCCTGCCCACGTTAAACATTAATCTCAATAATGCCGTTTCCTAAATATGTACCTCTGGCCCTGGTTGAGCTCTATACTTGAATTCCTAGAGCAGTTTTCATACTTTTTTGTTTGTTTGTTTTAGCAGAATTCTTGAAAAAATCATACCCATATACTCGCAATATATAAAACTGTTCAAAGTGGAACTGTTATGATTGAGCTAAGAGTGCATATCTTCCCCATCTTATAACGAATACCATCATCAAACCTACTTCTCTTTTGCTTTACCCCCAGATTTAAATCTTGTTGGCTCTGTATCCAGATTAGGAGCGCCTGGGTGGCTCAGTTGGTTGGGCAGCCGACTTCGGCTCAGGTCATGATCTCACAGCTTGTGGCTTCAAGCCCCACGTCAGGCTCTGTGCTGACAGCTTGGAGCCTGGAGCCTGCTTCAGATTATGTGTCTCCCTCTCTCTCTGTACCTCCCCCGCTCACACTCTCTTTCTCTCAAAAAAATAAATAAACACTAAAAAAAAAAGATCTATATCCAGATTATCACATATCTAGTCATTACCATTCTCACCTCTCTTCCAAGCTCTGTTTCGTGCCTGTATTTGTGTTCCATCTGGTCTTTGTTTTCACTCTTATCCCACTGTAATTCTCTACATACCAGCCCAAGTAGTCTCCTCAAAGTATAAAACAAATCATGACACTCACCTGTTTTAACATTCAGTGGTTTTCAGTGCTGTTGGAACAATTTCCAGAATTCCTACTATGTCCACTTTTTTATTGTAATACATTCCAGCTAATTGTCATTTCTTACAGTACCTTTTTAATACTATTTACATTCATTGTTAATTCTCTCTGCCTCATAACTCTCCCTAGATTTTAACTTGAATTCATTGTCCTTTAGATCTTAGCTCAAATATCTCTTCCTTAGACAGGCTGTCTCCCATGACCCACCGCTTTCTCTTGTTGTTCTATATCATTCGCTTCATAGCATTATCACTTTCTGAAACTACTTCATTTGTTAACATATATATTGTATATATCCCTGTACTACAGTGTAAAGTTTATGAAGACAGGAGGAGCTTAATCTCCCTTGTTTACTACTGCATCACTAGTACTGACAGTAGTACTTAGTATACTGTACATTAGGTGTTCAATAAAATAAGTCTAGGCCTCCAGAAATACAAAACTGAATGAGTCACCAACACTTGAAGCTCAACATGTCCTGACTATATTTACGGTGTCTGGCATATTATAAACATTGAATAAATAATTTGTTGAAAGAATGAGTGGATAGAATCTCGTGAATTCTGCCTTGGTGAAATCTATGCCATCTTACCGAGTGGAACTGCTTATTTATTGTCACCGTCATCCTTCACTGATCCTGCTTCTGTCTCATTTATTATGATCTATTGGTTAAGGAAGAAGGACCATCACTCTAATCCATCCGTTTTCACAAATGCCAGATTTAAATTCCTAAAGTACAGCTCCGATCCCATTATTTGAGCAGCTCCTCATTGCATTTAAATTTATACAGATCACTTAACTTGTTAATTGAGGCACATTGTAGCTACCCATCACTTTTCTTTCCCATCTTCTAAGTCCTACAATTTCCTACCTTCATGGTTGTATTTGCTTTGTTCCTTGAAGCTTTCTCTTTGTCTCTGCTTGTGAAATTCACCATTCCTCTACCAATTCTCATTTTAAATACCCCCTACTTCAATAGGCTCTAAACTAAATGCAAATGTACTACCTACTGCTGAATCCTAATACTTTGTTTTAATCTTTTGTGATGCTTGAAGTGTGTTTTGTGGCCCTCCTAAAGATTAGTTTATCTCACCTATTTTTGTGTGCTTCCTACCACCTTACAAAACATCTTTTCTGTCTGGAACATGACAGGTATGTGGTAAAAATTTTTGATCATGTCCATTGCCTAAGCCTGTTTAATAACTGAAAATTAATATATTCTTTAGATTATCCATGTACTTAAAGTTATAAGACTCTAAAACTATATTTGTAACCATTTCTTACAATATTTTTGCAAAGTTGAACATGTTGATTGGGTAATGATTCTGTAAAATCTAAGACAGTGGCTGTATATCAGAATCTACTGTAGTGATTCTAAAAAGGAGAGATGACAGGTACTATCCACAAACATTCTGAAATAGGACTCAGAGATTATGCATATGTAGTTGCAAAAAGCTTACTTTCATACACGGCAGGTATAGAGAATGACTACTAATGTAAAAAATTATATTCTAATATAGAATTCAGAATTTTGAACTAAATTGTGTATAATTTTGAATTAAGCTATATAAAAGTTATACACAAATGAACTACTTTTAGACTGCAAAACCTCTATTTTATATTTTGATAGCTAAGTATATGAATTATTAATATCAATTGCTTTTACAGTTTCCTAGTACGCTTTTGCCTTTTAAATAGGTTTAATCATTAGACTGTAACTAAAGATTGAAAGGAGAAAATAATAGAAATAAAACTTCCAAAAATAAATAATGAAATAAAAAATAAAATAAAACTTTTGCTGTGATTTTTACTTCAGTTTCCTAAAAGAGAAGTGATCTTAAAAATTTGGAACTTTGGGGGCACCTGGGTGACTCAGTTAAGTGTCCAACTTCAGCTCAGGTCTTGATCTCATGGTTTGTGGGTCTGAGCCCCACATTGGGCTGTGTGAGGATAGCTCAGATCCTGGAGCCAGCTGCAGCTTCTGTGTCTCCCTCTCTCTCTACTCCTCTCTTGCTCACACTCTTTCTCTCTCTCTCTCAAAAATAAAAAATTTTTATATTTAGAATTATGTTTGTTGGTTTTTTTAAAAGGTTTTACAGGTCTCAGTATTTGAAAGCAGTGACAAAACTCTGCAGAGGATATTCATATAAGGCTATCGTTTAAATACAAAAGATACCATGCAGTTAAAAAAAAAAAGGCATAATCAGGCATGGGGGCACAGGTGACATTCAGCCACAAGCGCCCCTAGGACCTTTAGGCAGTGACATCCTTTGTCTCCAGATTGAACTACCAAGATGCATCTTTTCGTGCCCCTCTGGTCACATAGTCCATCTCAGGTGTCTAACCAGTACCAAATGAAAACCGTCTGTTAAAATTCTGTTTGGGTGTTACCAGGTGATTTTCAGACTTTAAATAGCACATCATAAATCCCACTTTTCATTTCTTGGCTAAGAGTTAGGGTTAGACATCACGCATCCCAGTACTTTCTCAGCTATAATCTAGCTATACTACATAGTTCATAACAATTTAAATTCTAAAATAGGGCAAAATTATAATGGTAGTTTGCATTTGTATACACTATAATAAAGTTTATAGAAGTGCTTTAATATACATTAACTTGAACTTTATGTTCTGTGAGCTGTACAGGAAAATTTTTTTTTAATCTCTATTTCACAGGTGCAGTTCTGAGACTTAGAGTTAAGTGATTGGCCCAGTTCACATGTAGGGTGGGAAAGAAAAGTACAGAAGCCAGACCTTAGCAATTTGTATTCTACAGTGTTTCTTAGTATTTCATGCCAAAAAATAGAAAGAACTGCTTACTTCTTGTAAAACAAGGTAGGAATGAATATATATATACACATATAGATATAGATATAGTTTTATATACATATATAAAACTATACATAAAACTATATCTGTCTATATATAAAACTATAATATAAAACTCATACTTATTTTTTTCCCAAACATAGCTTTTTGTGCCTTAGGGAAATTAATATAACAAATACCTTCTGTATATTTGTCCTTTATTAAGTTTAGATTTCTTAAATGCTTTCTTTTTAAAAATTTAAATCCAAGTTAGTTAACATATAGTGTAATAATGATTTCAGGAATAGAATTCAGTGATTCATCACTTACATATAACAGTGCTCAGCTCAGCACGTGCTCTCTTTAATGTCCCTGGCCCATTTAGTCCACCCCCCCACCCAATACCCCTCCAGCAACCCCCAGTCTGTTCTCCA
>NC_043700.1:90385412-90397075 GCF_006229205.1 Suricata suricatta
TACAATTAGGTCTTTCATCCATTTTGAGTTGATTTTGTGTGTGGTGTAAGAAAGCAGTCCAAGTTCATCCTTCTGCATGTCGCTGTCCTGTTTTCCCAGCATCATTTGCTGAAGAGACTGTCTTTTTTCCATTGGATATTCTTTCCTGCTTTGTCAAAGATTAGTCGGCCATATGTTTGTGGATCCATCTCTGGGTTCTTTGTACTATTCCATTGATATATGCCTGTTTTTGTGCCATTACCATACTGTTTTATGATTAGAGCTTTGTAATACAGCTTGCAGTCTGGAATTTGGTGCCTCCAGCTTTAGTTACCGTTTTCAGGGTTGCTTTGGCATTTGAGGTCTTTTCTGATTTGATACAAATTTTAGAATTGTTTGTTCTAGCTCTGGGAAGAATGCTGGTGTTATTTTGATAGGAATTACTCCTTTTAATGGCTTAGAAAGATTAAAAATCTTAAGACCAGTGCTGGAATTTTTCTCTTTGATTTATGTAAAAGATTCAGTGTCAAATGAGATAATATGTATTTGGAAGAGTTAACAAAATTATTATTCTAAGATTTCCACACATGAATATTAAATTGGATATGAGGGATCTAAGTCAAATGTCAAGATATAATTGTACCTGTTACGCTTTATCTCCTCCTTTTATACTTTTATTCACTTATGACTTTTTACTTTTCTATTATATGCCAGGTACTGTGCTGTCTTCTGATAATTTAAAAATTATTAAAGTATGACTTTTGCCTTTAATGATCTTATATTCCATATTTTTTTATAAACTCACATTTTCACAAGGGAGTAGGTGTTAATAACGTACAAAGTATTATGCAATTTGTATAGGGTCTTTTGCCTAGGAGAAGTTAGGGAAGACTTGAGATGAGGAGACTTTTGAGTTAAGTCTTGAAGATGATTGAGGAATGTTTCAGAAAAAGAGGAAGAAGTCTAGGCCAGTAAAACACATAAAAAACAGACAAGGATGTGTTTCAAGAAGCAGTGAGTTAGTGCTCTGTTATATTTGAAACATAAATTACATGAAGGGAATTGGCAAAATATGGGACTTTTTGAGGCCAGATGATGACTAGCCTTGTATGCCATGTAGAGGAGTTTATTGTGTGCCCAAAGGAGTAGGGAATCCAGAAATGTTATTAAACGAGAATTTTTACCACTAGATAACTTTTATTTGCTGAGAGGATGCATTATAGAGGATGAATTAAGGAGGAGACCCACAGTGAAGCCTTCAGTTTGGAAACTGCTGGAATAGTCATGAGAAGTATGATGGGACCAAAGGTTGGGCCATGAAGTGGACATGGAATACAATTAAAGATAATTTTAGAATTAGAATCATTAGGAATATTAGAATCAGGAGACCATCTGTTGTAGGGTTTCAGTCTTTGAAGACTGTCTAATCCAGCGCCCTGGCGTGGTCATGAGATAGCAGAGACACGCTTGTTATCAAGTGAATTGAATTAGGCCTACATTACTAGTTAGTGACTGAACTAGGTTCCTTGCTCTAGGATTTTCCATATTGCACCCTATTCTGATGGTTTCTCTAACCATTTTTTTTCTTAATCATGCCATGACCTTGCATTTGTTTATAGTTTATCAATTTTTACTTGTTTCGCAACCCATAAAATAAAGTATTATTATCCTCTATTGGAAGGTAAGAGACCAAATCATTGTGGGTGCTATATTTCTTTAGAATTTATTCAGTTTTATCATTACTACTTAAATATCTTCCTCCTTAACTTTTTTCTTTCAAAATATATGGAATGTAGACATGCCTGGGTGGCTCAATCAGTTAAGCATTCAGCTTCAACTCAGGTCATGATCTCACAGTTTGTGGGTTCAAACCCCATGTCAGGCTCTGTGCTGACAGCTTAGAACCTGGAGCCACCTTTGGACTTTGTGTCTCCCTCTCTCCCCATCCCCTGCTCACACTCTGTCTCTCTGTCTCTCTGTCTCTCTCTCAAAGATGAATAAAGATCTAGGGCACCTGGGTGGCTCAGTCAGTTAAGCGTCCACCTTTGGCTCAGTCATGATCTCATGGTTCATGGCTTCGAGCTCCATGTCAGGCTCTGTGCTGACAGCTCAGTGCCTGGAGCCTGCTTTAAATTCTGTGTCTCCTTTTCTCTCTGCTTCTTCCCCACTCATGCTTTTTCTCCTATGTCTCTCTAAAATAAATATTTAAAAAATTTTCTTAAGTGAATAAACATTTAATATATATATAGAATGTTATAACTGGTATAATGAATAAACATTATATATATATATATATATATATATATACATACACACATAGAGAGAGAGAGAGAGAGAGAGACTGAGAGAGAGAGACTGTTATAATTGGTAGGTTGATTTATTAATTTTTAGTTGCTGTCCTGAAATTATCTCTAAACTTAAGGTAGCTTTTAAATGCGTTGGTGTAGGTGGTCTTGGTTTTAGTTTTGTTTTTGGTGATCAATTTTGCAAGAAGAAAGTTGTATTTTATGTCTGATAAATTCTTCAGATTTTTATAAATTGGATTTATTTAAAACAAAGCATTTTCCTAAAGTGCTTAATTTTATATTCTTGAGACCACTTTTTTGTAGACAGTGAATAATAGAGAACTCTGTTTAAATACCAGTTTCATTATTTGTGAATCCTTGGGCAAGTTGGTAAATCTCTGTCAACTTCATTCTCTTGACTTAGTTTTGTGGAATAGCATCAATAGTACTTAATTCCCAGAAAGAGTTAATTATATTAAGTGGGATGATTGCAAAGCATTTAGGACAGTTCCTAATAGGTGTATAATGATTATCTGGGGTACTTTAGCTGCTATTAGATTTTTATTTCTTATTGTTTAATGCCAGTCAGTAGTGTAATTATAAATACTGTTAGCCAGATGTAACAAAGTTAAAATTTATTATGAATTTTTCATGAAGTAATTTTTTAAGTTCAAGAGCACTAATATGATTAAATTACAATTTAATACCTACATAAAATTTAATTAAAAAATAAATATGGTCAGTTCCTACACTAAGTAACCTTGTTCCTAAAAATGTATGTTTTTTTACATAATCCAGGTGTTTTATATTCATACTTAGTACTTAATTGATAGGATATTAAAAGTCTTTTCTTCTGTTTCAGAAAGTCTTTCTACCCTAAAATCTTTAGTTATGGGTAGTCAAAATATTGAAACTTACTTGATAGTAACAGAACATTCAATAAACTTGTTATTTTTATCCTTTGCAACTACAATTTCTGAAAAAAATAATAACATACTTTCTTGAGACAGATCTTTGAATTCATTATGTTTAGTGGCTACATATTACATACTTCTAGTGTTTAAGGAATGATCAAGGCATTGAAGCTTCGGTTCATTTTCATAGAAAAGCCAATCAGTGATACTTCTTTAACTCTATAAATTCAGGAAATTATAAGGGCGTTTGGGTGGCTCAGTCGGTTAAGCGTCCGACTTCAGCTCAGGTCATGATCTCTCAGTTCATGGGTTCCAGCCCTGCAATGGGCTCTGTGCTGACAGCTCAGAGCCTGGAGCCTGCTTCAGATTCTGTGTCTCTCCCTCTCTCTGCCCCTGCCCTGCTCATGCTTTGTCTCTCTCTGTCTCAAAAAATAAACATTAAAAAATTTAAAAAAAATAAATTCAGGAAATTATAAATATACTATATTCTACTTAAAACTGTCATTCCTCTTAGGTGATTCATTAAGATGATAAAGTACTTTTTCATGAAATATGAATTATTTGAGTATGAAATATAATTTTTCTAAATAAAGTAGTCATGACTCCCACTTTATACCCTGCCCGTTAGTGATATATTATTCCTCTTCACTCTCTTCCACATGTATTTTATTCATAATAAAGGACTCTTTTAATATCTACCTTTAGATCCATTTTTAGATGCACAAGAGTTAGTCCTGATTTTACCATATTTGGATTTCTTTCTAATTTTTATTCTTTATGGCCTATGAAAAGTGTTTATTAGTTTAATTTCTATTTTAGGCAAGCCAAGTTAGATCTGAGAGTTGCAGCAGCAAAAGTGGAAGAGTTAACCAATGTAACTGAAGATCTTCATGGACAGATGCAAAAGAAGGTATTTTTTTATATTAGGACAACTCGAAGCCTTTAGCTTATTTTTCTATGAATTTTATTATTAAACTATTTTGGATTAGGTAGTAAAGAGAGTTGTTGAGAAATGAATTAAAAATCATTTTGTTGCCCTAAATATAAAATATGAAACTAGGAAACTAAAGTATAATTTTGGAGATAACTTCTTTCCATTTAACTTATTCTGAGTGAATAAAACATTATAATCATTTTTAAACACATCATTACTAAAAGACATATTAATATAAGATCAAATTTGATTAATTGGGAGTATGTAAATGAAAATAAGCATTTAACACTACATTTTGTGTTATTTATAGAAATACTTACTAGTATAAGATATTGATTTTTTTATGTGCAACAAGGACATTTCACGAGAGTCCAGGAAAGGTCAGACTTTAGATTTAGATAGGTCTTAATTACTAAAAAATCTTAGCTCTGGTACTTACTAGCTGTGTAACTTCTCTAAGCCTTATTTCCTAGTCTGCAAAAGTTCATTACATATTTCTAATAATGGTAGATTCATGAAAGACTTATGCAAAACTTCCCATAGATAACATTTATAAACATTGGAAACATTCTTTAAAACACTAGAACATGCCCCAAAACAGACACTAAAAGAGGTATGAATGGTGAGATTTTTAATTTCTGACCTGAGAGTTTCACCAACTCCCATAGCTGTGGCTTCAGAAATCAACAGCTTTATATGAACTTAAAATGGCCAAGATCAAAGTGAAGGATGGAAAAGCAGTTGAAAATTTAAAGAAAAAATAGTAGCAGCAAAAGAACCACAAAAAAGAGAGAAACCTAACTTCCAAGTACAAACTGTGACCAAATCCGTGACTAACAGCCAACCTCTGTATAGAGGGGTGGGAGAGGGATTCCAGTGAAAAAGTAAGCAGAGACCTGAAAGATAGAGCTGTATGGAAGTAGATATTTGAGTTTGCTGCTTTCTATAATTGAGTGCATTCCTGAAATGTGTGTTGTTCAAACAACAGAGAGCTGAAGACTTAATGTTTAAAGTATCAAAGGACAGAGCCCAGAGCAGGCAAAGCAGCTACAGAATTACAAAATCATGAAGAAGATGAGCCGTTGTCTGCCCATACTTGATGAATTCTCAAATTGGGCAGGTACAGGAGAATTTCCAGGAAGCCTCGTTAAAAAACCAACAGTGGAAAGAAATAAGAAATTATCCGAGTTGGTAGCTGCTCCTACTGTAGGGGAAACATTTCAGAGTTTGCACCTAGTCAAGATAATTGCCTGCTTGCACAAAAACAAAACAAAACAAAACAAAAATCCAGTAATGTTCAACAAAATAGAATCCAGAGTAACTGCAATGCATTATCTATATTATCCAATTTTCAACCAAAACTTCCTAAAGTGTGATTGACAGAGCTGGGGTTGAGGAAACAGTCCATAGAAAAGCATACTTAGCTTTTAGATTTAGCAGGCAAAGGCTTCAAATAATCTGTTATAAATAATGTTGAAAGAATTAAAATTTATATTTAAATTAGAGTAAAATAAGGTTTCAATGAAGAAGCAGAAAGAGAATTTTAATGGAAAAATAGAAAATAATTTTAAAAATAGAAATCCTGGAGTTTAAGGGTGCCAGGGTGGCTCACTTGGTTAAGTGTCCAAGTCTTGGTTTTGGCTCAGGTCATGATTTTATGATTTCATCAGTCTGAGCCCTGCATCAGGCTTCACACTGCCAGTGTGGAGCCTGCTTGGGATCTCTGTCTTCCTCTCTCCCTGCCCTTCCCCGCCTCACACTGTCTCTCTCAAAATAAATAAACTTAGAAAAAAAAAAAAGACATTCTGTAGTTCAGAAGTACAACAACCAAAGTAAAAATTTTATTAGATGAGCTCAAGAATAGATTGGGAAAAGCAGAAGAAATAACCGATGAACTTGAAGACAGATCAACAAAATATTTCCTGTCCAAAAAGCAGAGTTTAAAAGGTGAAAGAAAAATGAACAAGTCCTCAGAGATCTGTGGGAAAATATGAAGCAAGCCACCAAGAGTGTAATTGGAATTGCAGAAGCGAGGGAGACAGAAAAGATATCTATAGAAATAAAGGCTGAAAACATCCAAAATTTGGTGTAAACAGGATAAACACAAAGAAAATTACTTCTAGACACATCATGACCACAGTGACAGCCAAATATAAAGCTAAAACTTGAAAGCAGCAAGAGAAAAATGGCATGAACAGAGGAACAGTGATAAGAGTAATGGCTACCTTCTCATTAAGAAACCTGGAAGCTGAAGGGGTTCAAGATGGCAGAGTAGCACGGAAGCTCTCAGCTGGTCTCATCCCTGAAGCACAGGTAGATCAGGTCAGTACCATACCGTTTTTGCACATCTGAGCATTAACACAACAATCTGCATAACTTGAGCCACAGAACTCCACAGGTATGCGGTATGGAGGGGTGAACTGAAGGAGAGGACAGCTCTGGAGGGTGGGGAGCTGTTTTTGCAGAGGACAGGGCAAGGGGGGAAGAGTGTGGCGCATAGGGAAAGTGCAGGAAAAGCACTCTCCCCTGATCATAACTGGAGAGAAAGTGAACACACTCACACCAGACTGAACAAGAAATCTGTTACACAAATCCACTTATGGGGAGAAAGGAGAAGGTTTCAGTACCATTAGGATCTTATAAATATTAGAGAGCAGAAATTCCAGAGCCCAGTGCTGGGCAGTGCTCTGGTGAGGAAAAAGGGTGAATCCCCAGGAGTAGGCAGTGGGATCTGAGGGATCCATGTGCTATACAGAGAGAAGGGATTCTGCTTGGAGAGCATTTGGTAGGGGCCATACGGCCTTTCATAGGCAAAGGTCCCAGCGAACCCTAGAGAGCAAACATGTTTGCTGGTATTGAGACATAGATGCTAGAATATGGTGAAACCTGGTACTGGCTGTGTGTTTGAATTGCCGCAATCTCAGAACCTCTCCTGCTGCACAATCACACAGTAATTTTCTGGGGCAAGCTCGTACCTGGCCGTTGCTCAGAGAGACCCTGCCCTGGAGAGTCAAAGCAGGTCCAACCCCCAGGTTCTCAGAAGTCAGAGATTTTGAAACACAGCCACATCTGAGATAAAACTATCTAGGGAGGTGCCTCCTGGCAGGCTGACGATTTGGACACAGGATAAAGGCGTGAAGTGGACAGAGGTGTGAATTAAAGGAGGTGTGCTTGATTGCAGGTTGGTGAGAATGCAGAATTCCAGTGCCAGAGACTAAGAAGCTACCTTTCCCATGGACATGCACATGTGCATGCTAGCCACACTGATGCACCTCAGTAAGCTAAGCAGCGCCACCTAGTGGAGAATAAAGCCATTATGCCAAGCCCCACCCTCCCGGCACATCCCCTAGAAGACCAACACAAGTCTCCGCTTGCTTAGTGTATATATAGAGTGCTTCATAATCCGCGTTCTAGAAGAAATTGGATGTAACTTCATTTGGATTTCATTGTTTTCTGGTTCATTTACCGTTTTTATTCTCTTCTGTCTTCGTTTAAATTGGTTTTTTTCTTTATTTTTATTTCTCCTTTCTTGGATACAGTAAGAAAATTTTTTTATTGTCTTTTTTCTTAAAAATTAAAGAAAATTTTTTGCTTTTTTTATTGTAAATTTTTTATTTTATTTCATTTTATTTCATTTGATTCTATTTACATTTTTTATTTTTTATATTTTATCTTACCCTTTTCTTTCTTTCCTTTTTTTTTTTTCTAGTCTATCAAGCTTCTTTCAAGAAGCAGACCAAACACACCTAGGATTCAGCTTCCTTTATTTGACTTTTTGTTTTGTTTTTAATTTTTAAATTTTTAATTTCATTGCTTTTGTTCTCCCTCCAAAATGACCAAATGAAGGAATTCACTGCAAAAGAAAGAAGAGGAAGAAATGGTAGCCAGGGGCTTAATGAATACAGATATAAGCAAGATGTCTGAACTACAATTTAGAACGATGATAATAATACTAGCTGAGGTTGAAAAAAGCATTGAATCCTATTTGTGGAGGAAGAAAAGTAAAATCTAGTCAGGACGAAATTAAAAATGCTATAACCAAGATGCAGTCTCTAATGGATGCCACAGTGGCAAGGATGAACAAACAGAGCAACGAAGCAGTGATAAAGAAGACAAAGTTATGGAGGATAACGAAGCAGGAAAACAGAGGAGAACAAAGGTAAGAGAGCATGATACAAGCCTTCAAGAACTTAGTGACTTATTAAAAAGGAATAACATCTGATTCATAGCAGTCCCAGAAGATGGAGAGAGAGAAAAAGGGGCAAAGGGTGATGTAAGCAAATTATACTAAAAAATGTTTCTAATCTAATACAGGACATAGATGTCAAAATTCAAGAAGCACAGAAAACTCATTAGATTCACCCAAAACCAACCATCACTGGGGCATATCTTAGTCAAATTCACAAGATACACAGTCAAGGAAAAAATTATGAAAGCAGCAAGGGGAAAAAAGTCCTTAACCTATAAGGGAAGAAGATTAGGTTCACAGCAGACCTGTCCACAGAACCTTGGCAGACCAGAAAGAGGTGGCAGGATATATTCAGTGTGCTAAATCAGGAAATTATGCAGCAAAGAAATCTTTATCCAAAAAGGCTGTCATTCAAAATAGAAGGAGGGATAAAGAGTTTTCCAGACAAAAACGGAAGGAGTTCATGACCACTAAACCACTCTTGCAGGAAATTTTAAAGGGGACTCTTTGAGTGGAGAAAAGGTGAAACAAAATAAAAAAGACCAAAAGCAACAAAGACTAGAAAAGACCAGAGAACATCCAGAAACTCAGAGTCCACAGGCAACATAATGGCACTAAATTCATATCATTTTGTACTCACTGCTAATGTCAATGGACTAAATGCTTCAATCAAAAGACATAGAGTATCAGAATGGATAAGAAAACAAGACCCATCTGTATGCTGCCTTGAGAGACTGGTATTAGACATGGCTAATGGTTGCCAAAAGAAAGCTGGATTAGCCATACTTGTATCAGACAAACCAGATTTTAAAATAAAGACTGTAATGAGATGAAGAAGAGAATTAAATCATAAGGGGTCTATCCACCAAGATCTAATAATTGTAAACATTTATGCTCCAAACTTAGAAAACCCAAATATATAAATCAGTTCATTACAAACATAAAGAAATCCATTGATAATAATACCATAAACAGTAGGGGACGTTAATACCCCATTTGCAGCAGTGGGCAGATTATTCAAGCAGAAAATCAGCAAGGAAACAATGGCTTTGAATGTCACACGGGACCAGATGGACTTAACAGATCTATTTAGAACATTTCATCCTAAGGCAGAAGAATGCACATTCTTCTTGACTGCACATGGAACATTCTCCAGACTCGATCACATACTGGGACACAAATCAGCCCTCAACAAGTACAAAAAGATCGAGATCATACCTTGCATATTTTCAGAATACATTGCAATGAAACTTGAAATTAACCACAGGAAGAAATTTGGAAATACCATGAATACTTGGAGATTAAAGAACATCCTACTACAGAATGAATGAGTTAACCAAGAAATTGAAGAGAAAATTAAAAAGTACATGGAGTCCATTGAAAATGAAAACACAACAGCCCCAAACCCCTGGGATTCGGCAAAGGCAGTCATAAGAGGTAAGTATATAGCAAACCAGGCCTTCCTTTAAAAAAAAAAAAGGGTCTCAAATACACAACTTAACCTTACACATTAAAGACCTGGAGAAAGAACAAATAAAGCCCCAAACCAGCAAAAGAAGGGAAATAGTAAAGATCAGAGCAGAAATCAGTGATATCAAAATCAAAGAAACAGAACAGATTAGTGAAACCAGGATATGGTTCTTTGAAAGAATTAACAACATTGATAACTACCTATCCAGATTGATCAAAAAGAAAAAAGCAAAGGACCCAAAACAATAAGATCACAATTCAAAGAGGAGAGATCACAACCAACACCACAGAAAAATAATAATAAGAGAATATTATGAGCCAACATATGCCAACATTATATGCCAACAAACTGGTCAATCTGAAAGAAATAGACAAAGTTCAAGAAACATGTAACTACCAAAACTAACACAGGAAGAAATAGAAAATTTGAACAGACTCATAACCAGTAAGGAAATTAAATCTGTAATTAAAAATCTCTCAGTAAACAAGAGTCCAGGGCTGGATGGCCTTCAAGGGGAATTCTATCAAACATTTAAAGAAAAGCTAACACCTGTTCTTTTAAAGCTGTTCCTAAATATAGAAATAAAAAGAAATCTTCCCAAACTCATTCTACAAGGCCAGCATTACCATGATTCCAAAACCAGACAAAGACCTCCCACTAAAAAAGAGAACTAGAGACCAATTTCCCTGATGAACCATGGATGCAGGAATTCTTAAGATACTAGCAAACCATATCCAACATTACATTAAAAGAATTATTCACAACAACCCAGTGGGATTTATTCCTGGGATCCAGGGCTCATTCAGAATCTGCAAACAATGTGCTAAATCACATTAAGAAAGAAAGGATAAGAACCACACGATCCTCTCAATAGATGTAGAAAAAGCATTTGACAAAATACAGACTCGTTTTTGATAAAAAACCCTCAAGAAAGTAGGGATAGAAGGATCATACCTCAAAATCATAAAAGCCACACACTAATAAAAGCTAATACCATCCTCAGTTGGGAAAAACTGAGACCTTTTCCCTAAGATCAGAAACACAAGGATGTCCACTCTCCCCACTGTTACTCAACATAGTGTTGGAAGTCCTAGTCTTGACAATCAGACAACACGAAATAGTAAGGCATCCAAATTGGCAGGGAGGAAGTCAAATTTCACTCTTCATAGATGATATGATACTCTCTGTGGAAAACCCGAAAGACTCCACCAAAAAATGCTAGAACTAATTCAGGAATTCAGCAGATCACAGGATATAAGTTCAATGTATAGAAATTGGTTCTGTGAAGCAGCAGAACGAGAAGTCAAGGGATTGATCCCATTTATAATTGCATGAAAAACCATAAAATACCTAGGAATAAACCTAATCCAAGGTGTGAAAAATCTATACACTGAAAACTATAGAAAGGTTATGAAAGAAATGGAAGAGGACACAGAACAGTGGGAAAACATTCCATGGTCATGGATTAGAAGAACAAATATTGTTAAAATGTCGATTCTACTCAAAGGAATTTATGCATTCAAGGCAAGCCCTTTCAAAATAACACCAGCATTCTTCCCAGAGCTAGAACAAACAATTCTAAAATTTGTATGGAATCAGAAAAGATCTCAAATAGCCAAAGCAATCCTGAAAAAGGTAACCAAAGCTGGAGGCATCATCATTCCAGACTTCAAGCTCTATTACAAAAGCAGCAGTTACCAAGGAATTGTGGTACTGGCACAAAAACAGACATATAGATGAATGGAACAGAACAGAGAACCCAGAGATGGATCCACAAACATATGGCCGACTAATCTTTGACAAAGCAGGAAAGAATATCCAATGGAAAAAAGACAGTCTCTTCAGCAAATGATGCTGGGAAAACAGGACAGCGACATGCAGAAGGATGAAC
>NC_043700.1:90397175-90431173 GCF_006229205.1 Suricata suricatta
TGGAGAACAGACTGGGGGTTGCTGGAGGGGTATTGGGTGGGGGGGTGGACTAAATGGGCCAGGGACATTAAAGAGAGCACGTGCTGAGCTGAGCACTGTTATATGTAAGTGATGAATCACTGAATTCTATTCCTGAAATCATTATTACACTATATGTTAACTAACTTGGATTTAAATTTTAAAACATTGTAATAAAAAAAATATTGGAACCAGAAAACATTGGAATAATATATGTGAAGCGCTAGACAAAAAAAAAAACAAAAACAAAAAAAACCCTCCATACGAATCCTGGGTCTAGTGAAACTGTACTCAAAAATAAAGGCATTTTCAGATAAACCTGAGAGAATTTGTCACCAGCAGTGCTATTCTTCAAAGCATGCTGAAGGTAATTCTCTATGCTAAAAGGAAATGACACCAGATGGCAACTCAAATATAGGAAGAAAATAAGAGCAAAAGTAATTATAAATATGAGACAATATATATACATATTTTTCTTTTCTCTAATACTTTAAAAAATTTGCTTTAAAGCAGAATTGAGCAGTATATGTGATAGATGAATGAAGTACACAGAGGTAATATAACAAGGGTGGTACAGGGAAATAAATACATTGCTGCAAGGTTCCAGTGTTTTTTATGAGTTAAACATTAGCTCTGAATAAATTGGGATAAGTTAAAGATGCATATTATAATCTCCAAAGCAACTCCTAAAAAATAATTCAAAGAGATACAGCTAAAAGCCAATAGAATTAAAAGGTATGTAAGAAATATTTAATACAACAGAAGGCAAGAAAGTATAAACAAGACTTTTTTAAGGTGGTGCCAATCTAACCAATTTATTTCAGAACATTGCTATGTCAAAGAAGAAATATCCTATGATTATAATGGAATGCTGTATAACTAAGTTAAAAGGATGCTGTGTAAAAAAGTTAAATTCTAAAGGCAGATTATCTGCATATAATCCCTGCTTTGTTTTGTTAGACTTACACTACAGAAATAGTTTGAAATATTGGCAAAATTTATATGTATGAGAGCAATGACTTTTGTTACTGTTTTTCTTATATAAAATTAATAGTGAGGTTCTAGTCCCCCTTTTTTATTTAGTATATGTATTTGTTTCTAAACTGTTACTGCTTATTTTCTTTTTTACTTGTTTAAAAATTCAGCTTTATCATTTTTTTAGTTATAAAAGTAGTGCATTACTATTCTTAAAAATGAAAATACCATAGAAATATACAAAGAAAGGCAAACCTGTATACAAAATATGCAATAATGAGATATTGCAAAATGACCTTGCAGTCAAATCCCTAGGAAGTAATAACTCTTAACAGATTGTTTATAGCTTAAAGACTGTTTTTCTGTGTGTGTGTGTGTGTGTATACTTAAAATTTTTTTAATGCCAAATGAGTCATACCATTAATACTATCCTACAGAATTTTTTTAGTGAAATATATTTCATGGACAGCTCTCATACTTAGACATCTAGTTCTATTTTTCAGGACTTGTTTAGATATGCTGTAATTGATATCCCTTCTTTAATGTTTATTTTTAAGAGACAGAGCGTGAGTCAGGGAGGGGGCTGAAAGGGAGGCACAGAAGCTGAAGCAGGCTCCAGGCTCTGAGCTGTCAGCACAGAGCTCTACATGGGGCTTGAACTCATGAACTGCAAGATCATGACCTGAGCTGAAGTTGGTCGTTTAACTGACTGAGTCACTCAGGTGCCCCTGATATCCCTTCTTTAAACTTACATAATAAATTCTAGAAGTATAATACCTTTATAGATGGAATTATTTTTTTTTTTATATTTATTTTTGAGAGAGAGAGAGAGACAGCATGAGCAGGGGAGGGTCAGAGCGAGAGGGAGAGACAGAATCTGAAGACAGGCTCCAGGCTCTGGGCTGTCAGCACAGAGCCTGACACAGGGCTCGAACCCATGAACTGCAAGATCATGACCTGAGCTGGACGCTCAACTGACTGAGCCATCCAGGTGCCCCTGAATTATTTTCTTTATGCTGTATAATGATGTATTTTATTTTCTTATACTCAGGATTCCAATTTCTTTATTTTCTAGGAGGAGGATATATTTTCTGCCCAGGGAAGAGAGGAAGCATCAGATAGGCGTTTGCAGGAGTTACAATGTAGTATAAAACAATTAGAAAAAAGGTAAATTGTTAAATACATCTAACTTTCTCTGTCACCTTCAAAGGTATTCCACATTAGAATTTCAGTTTATTATATTTTCTTTTTTTTTTTATCTTTATCTTTTTTTAACAAGGTTTATTTATTTATTTTTGAGAAGGGGTAGGGAGGGACAGAGGGAGAGGAAGACAGAGAATCCCAGGCAGGTTCTGAGCTGCGGTCAGTGAAGGACTCAACACAGGGCTCGATCCTACAAACCATGAGATCATGAACTGAGCTGAAATCAAGAGTCAGATGCTCAATTGACTGAGCCATCCAGGTGCCCCAGTTTATAATATTTTCTAGATTATGTATTTTATAAGTGCTAAGCAAACTATAATCATAGGTTTAAAATGTGATCACTGGACATTATTTTAAAAAATCATGTTGAAAACATTGGTATATTTTGATATATTCAAAGACCATTTCTGTCTTTATCTTTTCCCCAGAGCAGTCACTCATTGTCAAGTTAAGTGAATCCCCAAATCAAAAATGTTCTTTCCATCTTAAAGCAGAAGTTGGTTAAAAATTACATAGAAAAACTAATTGGTATAACCTACTTATAAGTAGATACACAAGAAAAAGAATACCTAAGAAATCATTATAGGTGTTAGCCCTGGAATCTTCTGGAACAGTAACTTCAGTTATTTTTGAAGGTCTGGACTACTTTTTAAATATATTCTTTAGGTTGTTTTTAATTGCTATCTTAATGTAAATGTGCACTCTGAAATGTTTTGTTGTCTTTGTGGTTTTCTAGTCCTTGTTGGGTATTTCCTTAAGGGACTTGAAAATTGTCATTTTTAATCTATTAAAGATACAGTAACCACAGGCCATAAATTCACTTTATAGTTTTTAGATGAAAAATCTACTCTGTTTGATTGAAATATCATAGTCTGCTGGTGTGAGCACATTAAAAATTGAGATCTCCATTCTGATTCTAGATCCATGGCTAATTTGTTGTTTGTTCAGAAGAAATATTAGTATGTTTAAACTTCTGTTTCCTGTGCTTCAAAATAGTAATAAAAATAATTTCTTATAGCAGGTTGAGAACTCATTGATTTTAACTACTAACTTGAGATTCTGATGAAAGGAGTTTTAATTTTTAAGTACGAGAGTCTTGGGTTTTTGTTTTTCAGTTACCTAAACTTTTCAGCAGTAGATTGATTTTATTGTAATGCTGCTTTCCTGGACTTCTTTGGATTAACCTTAGAGAAAAAAATCTCTGATTGTAGATTTTCATTTCTATTATCTTAGTGGCTATTCTATGCTATGAAAAACCCTAGAGGCTTGAGACAATGAACTCTGACTAGTGAATATCAATTCCTTGTGATTCTGATAGTACTGAATTATAAAGAACCAAGGGTTTTTTGTTCTTTTGTGGTTTTTCAGGTTTTTTTTTTTTCATTCAGCAATGCTTTTAGTTGTCTTTTTATTGTTGAGGATTTGGGGGGTTTGTTATTTTTGTTTTATTTTGTTTTGCTTTTAGTATAAAGCTATAATATGATCTAACCAAATAGCTCTGTAAGAAGAGATCACTGCATATGAAAGAAAATCTAAGAACAATTTTTAAATTCCGATATTCAGCAAGCCACCTCTGAAAAGGAAATATTTACTTTGGCTGCCTTTTAGAGCTCTTAAGCTAATATTATTACTGTTATGATAAAGAAAATTATATAGTTTAAAGTTTAAAAAGTCTTTTGTATTTTTATATAGGAGAAAGCAGAGCTATTAGTATATTTGATATGTTTCTAAAAAACATTCAGCCAATATTTTTTAGGTGTAAATATATCTTATTTAATGGAACTACCAGTTAGAAAAACTATATTTTGGGGGCACCGGGGTGACTCGGTTAAGCATCTGACTGTTGACTTTTGACTTCAGCTCAGGTCATGATCTCACAGTTTGTAAGATCAAGCCCCGTGTTGGCCTCTGTGCTGACAGTATGGAGACTGCTTTGGATTCTCTTTCTCTCTCTCTCTCTCTCTCTCTCTCTCCCTCCCTCCCTCCCTCCCTCCCTCCTTCCCTCTCCCTCTCCCTCTCCCTCTCCCCCTCTCCCTCTCTCCCTCTCTCCCTCTCTCCCTCTCCCCTCCCTCCCTTCCTCTCCTTTTCTCAAAATAAATAAATAAACTTTTAAGAAGAAAGAATGAAAATCTGTGGTTTTAATTGTCATCTTTGTTCCATAAAATCAAAGACATATGTTGTACCCAAGATTTCTTTATTGTCCCCAAACACCAGAAACTGCCAGGGAGACCGAGTCACGCATGCAAAAGCAAAGGGCTTTATTACGGGTTTAGGCTCGCCGGGGTTTAGGCTCACCGGGGCCTAAACTCGGGCTCACAGACTTTACGGCGTGGTGGATCCATGCTGAGAGCCCCAGAACAAAGGCGGGGTAGGGCTTTTATGAGTTTGAGAAGGGGGAGTTACAGGAAATTGTGACATAGGTACAGTGATCCAATTATTATTATACAATATTATTGACAGCAGGTTTATCCAATTACAACATTTAGAGTGTTAACCAATCACAGAGTAGACCCAGGACCCAGGACCTTCACGTAGGGTGTAACTAGCCTTAAGCAATAACTGATTACCTATAGCTTCTATTTCTAGGCCTGCCCTTAGGAATATTAAGGGTATTACAAGGGTGGTCCCTCTTGCCTTGGGCAATGTGTGCCCTTCTATGTCTCAAACCTGCGTCCTTACATTCCCCCCTCTGTCTTGTGACTGACCCAATCCTGGGTCAGCTGAGTTACCATTGTACCCCTAAAGCCTGGCATAGCCCTCCTTGGTGTAAGGGGAATTTCTTACCCTGTAAAGGGCATAAGGAAGGAGAGTTTACCCAGTTTCCACCAGTCTCCATGGTTAATTTGGTAAGGGTCCCTTAGGGTTTCTAATATCTGGTGCTGCCTGGTTTACAAAAGTAAGAATGACAGCCAATTTGTTTCCTCATTTGTCAGGATCCTTGGGTGTATAAGTGCAATACACCTTCATAATTCTTACTAACCTTAGCCAAATTGGTGGGCCATCTAGCGGCTACTTGAGGACCCCCCATTAGAGTCTGGTGGTAAAGGAGTAGGCTCCCCTTACCTTTTGCCGTGTTGAAATCCCATGCCCAGATCAGAGGCAATTAATACCAACAGAACATCGTATCAGGAACTTTTGCTGTCTCCTCAGCTTTCTGGGGCAACATTTGCCAGTCCAATAGCAAAGAGACAGGACAGTTTATTTTACTGGACCAATGATTCCTCAGGCTTCTGCCGTGCTAGACCAGCCAGCTTCTGGGGTGTGGCTGGAGCAGGGCTGGAGATCTCTGCAGTCAAAGTCTTTTTGAGGATCAGTTCAAGCTGATCGACTGGATCTGGATCACCTCACCAAGTTGAGGGTTTTTCAGAGTCAGTCCACTTAACTCCAGAGAGATACCTGAAACTTTAATAGGGGCTGAACTTTTTGTTTAGTTGCATATCCTCACAGACTAACAAGCCTGAGATCCAACAACAAATATTAAAAATACTCAGAACTAGAACTACATTTAGAGTAGTGCATTGCTGAAACAGTTTTTCTCTCTAAAAAAAACCTCCATTACCAGAGATAACCAAATCGAGACTAATGCATTGGTGGAACAAGTCCATCCTAAACAACCCTGGCCTAATTATTTAACATAAGCTCAGCAAGAATAAAGACTGTTCATGAGGACTTTTTTTAAGTCTGCTTTGCTGGGTCCCTTTTATAAGGAATCTCCAGGTTGAACTTAGTAGCCGCTCTGGGCCAGAAGCTGAGCCAAGCCAGCACTTTCCGTCAGACAGGCCTGAAATACCTGTTAAATTGGGCAAACTCCTCTTCCCGAGGTCCCCAACATATACCGAGGTTCCTACACCTGCCAGGAAGTGACCTTCTTTACTCACCTGGGAAGGTTGCTTGGAACTCTGTGAGCAAGGTATCCAGCCAGCATTTCCACGAGGCTTTATGGCTCCATTTTCCATAAAGTCAACCTAAGTTCCTTAAAGCTGTCAGGTCATCTCTGAGCCTATGCCTGACTCTCGAATAGGACATTCCAGTCACAATTTTGGTCAAACAACCAGTATTTCCAATTGTGTCCTACTATAAAATGAACAGATTCTTATTGAACTTCTGTAAACAATTGTAATGCCATGAAAGAAAGAATACTCCCGGAGAGTTTCTAAATTTCAGACGGTTTAAGTAGAGAGAAAAGATAAATACTCTAGACAAATGCTTTATAACATCTTATTTTTGCTTCAATGAATGCTTGTTATTGGCATTATTAAAATTATTTTTTATTTTTAAAATTATTATTTGTGATTCTTTAAAATTCCACAAGCATCTAAGAAGCATTAAGATATTTCCTTTGTCTTTTAAAGAAAGGATCCCCTCCATTCCTTTATTTAGATGACTCATAGATCCTGGGAATTACCTCTAGAGAATGACAGTTCTCTCTGGGAAAGATTTTGCTGGTTTGCATATACTTAGCTTGAATAAGGCAGAAGTTAAATGAATGGGATTGCTCTAAGTTACCTCTTCATATTTTTAAATTTGATATTTCTTTTAAAATGAGAATATGCAAATAGGACTACGGAATCTTCAGTTAGGTGACTGGTGGAAAGCGAATTTCATTCTAATCATTGTTCAGCTTTTTATTTGCTATCCCTACTCTAAGCATAATAGAGTATATAAATTCTTTAATTAAAGATGTTGAAATATGGTCATGATTTTAAGTGGAATAGAAGGCCATGAATTGGAAATTAGTGAATATGTTGAATAAAATATGGAGGGCCTTAGAGATAAAGTCAAATTTGGATTTCATGTGATGTACTACAGATTCTTGAGTCAGGACTACATGATGAAGTTAATATTTTATGAAGTTTAATTCGATTATATTTTCAAGGTGAGGCTATTTGGGGACAGGAATATAAATTGTTGGAGTAGAAAGATTTTGAGATTTAAAGGCAAAATTGCTTTGATTTCTGGTTGTAGTATATTCTGTCTTTGTACCTTGGAGAAGTTAACCAACCTCATTTAGGTGCAGTTTCTTTAGGATTAAATGAGGTAAGAATATGTAGGGAACCTAGCACCATGTTTATTATTTTACTTTCTCAAATCTTCCCTTTTTTTCAAACTAAAGTTAACTTTTTTCTAGAAAATTAACAGTTCTTTTCACTTGCATCCTTTATCTTGTATAAGATTTAGTATTTAATAGAGTGAACAAATATTTGGAGAAGTAGTCTACTTGTAAGACTAACAAAGGATAATTATTCTTAACAGTAAAAAATGGTTGTTGGATCTTAATTGTTTAATGGTCCTAATGAAATAGAACAAGGTAGAAAGAAAGTCTGTAATAAACTGTCACAAAGAATAAAGCAGTCTTCAGTGTTACAAAGAATAAAACTCTTAAATCTTCCACAATTACAGCTCTTTGGTTTATTATGAAATGTTTACAAATTAATATGAATATTTTTAATATTGCTATTGACCAAATAAAACTATTTAATTATTATATTATTTCTATAAGGCAGTTTTTTCATATTAAATAGTTATGAATTGGCTTTATCCTTTTTAATTTTATTTTTATCAAAGGAAATATATATGCATTATTTCAAAATCATATAGTACCACAAGCATTATAATGAAAAATAGATTCTTGTTAATTATCTCATTTCTTCACATAGTAAGTTTTCTATGTACTTTATACTAATTCTTGGTAAAGTACTCTACCAAAGCTCTAAAATGACTCTCAATCTGGTCAACCACATGAGGTCAATGTAATTACATCCTTTTCTTAAAGAAATGCATTGATGCCCTCCATCCGCTGCCTTAAACTGTTCACTAGGACTGATGCAAACTCTCATTTTAAAATTTTAATTCACTAGGTCCTGAGATTTCTTTCTTGGATGCAGATAGCAGAAGATGCCTCTCTTTTGCATCTCCATGACTGCTGCTTTCTTTATTAACCCCCTCATTTTGATGGATACCATTCTCCATCAGCTTCTTGAGGATACATGGGACACATTTATAAAGATGTTGCTTATTGAGAAATATTTTTATCCTGCTTCAAAGATATTTCATAGTTCCTTGAGTAATGAATCATAGGTTGGAAATCCAAGGTTTTAAATCATTTTTCTTAGAATGTTGACATTTTCTTTATATTTTCTAGCCTTTGGCTATAGGAAAATTTTCCTATGTCATTCAAAATTCCAATATTTTCTCTTTAACTCTTCTTTTCCCTCTGAAGAATTTTAGGATCAACTACCTCCCCCCACCACCACAGTCAGTGTTCTAAAATTGCACAGTGTGCACATTCAGTGAGAATCCCTTTTCATTCATCTTACTGGGGACACTTCAGTCTAACTGTCCTTCAGTTCAAGGAATTTTTTATAGATTTTTTCATTTGATAGTTTTATTCATTTTTTTTTCTCTGTTCTTTTTTCTTGAACTTAATGAGTTTTATATTGAACCTTATTGATCAGTTGCCTAATTTTCCTATTTTTTCCTCTTATTTTCCATTCCTTCATTTATTTTCTCCTTTCTTGAAGGTTTCCTTAAATTTTCTTCTAACTGGCCATCTGTTGACTTTTTTTAAATTTATGTTAGAGAGAGAATGAATGAGTAAGTGGGGGAGGGGCAGGGAGAGAGGGAAAGAGAGAATCCCAAGTAGACTCCATGCTCTCAGCACAGAGCCTGCTACAGGGCTCAAACTCAGGAACTGTGGGATCATGACCTGAGCTGAAGCCAAGAGTTGGACACATAACTGACAGCCATCCGATTGTCCCATCTGTTGAATATTTTATTTTAGCTCTCATAAATTTTATTTTAAAGAGCAGTGTCTTATTCTGTTTTTTTTTGTAGTAGCTTATTCTTATTTAATAGATTTTATATCTTAGTTCAGTGTATTAAATGTATATTTTTCTAAGGTTTTCTTCTGCTATCTGCATTATCTCTGTTTGCTCTATGCTCCTTTTTTTTCTCTTTGCCCATCTGTCTTTCTTCAAATACTTGGTGATCCTTTCTATCGGTTTATATTTAAGAGTAAGACACCAAAGCATTTGCTTGAGCAGCACATATACTAAAAATTGGAATACAGAGAAAATTAGGATGGCCTATATGCAGATCTGTTAAGCATTTCATATTTTTAAACACCAAACTCATAGATAGCAAACAGACTGGTGTTTGCCAGGGAGGGGGTAGAAATGGGGGATGATGGTCAAAAGATACAGATTTTCAGTTATAAAAGAAAGAAGTTTTAGGATGTAATGTACAACATGGTGATTATAGTTAATAATACTGTGTTGTATATTTGAAAGTTGCTAAGAGAATAGATCTTAAAAGTTTTCATAAGAAAAAATTGTAGCTATATGTGGTGATGTATATTAACTAAATTTACTATGGTGGACATTTTGCAATGTATAGAAATACCAAATCATTATGTTGTATACTTGAAACTAATACAGTGTCGTGTATCAAGTGTATCTCACTTAAAAAAAATAAAGAGTAAGACACCAGAAAGCAAATAGGAAGCTAAGTGGGCATAGGTGGATCGGGATCTGCCAGACTTTACTGCATCATGGTTAGTCAGTAAGCTGGCTTTTTCCTTAGGCAGTCCCCATATATGAGAGTCTTTCTTGAGCCAGTTTTCCCAGGGCAGGATTCATTAGTCTTCTGTTGTGGACTGAGTAGAAATGCATAAGCTGGAGTGTATTCCGTAGTTGAAGAAGGAGTCTGGGAGTAATGATGTTCAGTATTCACTTTCATTCAGTACCCTGGGTTTTGGTATGTCTTCTGACCTCCAATTTAATTGAAATGATAGCCCCCTGCTGTGTACTTACAGATACATAGATCTGTGGGTTGGATCTGTACCATTTAAGTGGAAGTTTCTGTTTGGCAGGATACTATATTTACTAGGAACACTGGCTCTGGACCTAGATGGGGTTCCAACTCCAGCTTCACTAGTAACTAGATAAATAACCTTGGGTGTATTGATTACCCTCTCTGTACTTCTGTTTCTTCATCTATAAAATTGTAATGATATAACCTATCTCATATCTTTTATGTAATATAACCTTATATCCTATCTCATAAATTAATGATATAAGCTATCTCACAGCATTATTGAAGATATTGAGGATATTTTGTTTAACATAAAGTACATAGCACAAAGAATGTTATTACAAGTTTTTACTATTATCTTTGTTACCATTATTACGAAGATGGAACTTGACCCAATTTTAGCAAGTTGACAGGATTCTTACAAGACTTGGCTATAGTGCATGTAAAGTGCCTTTATTAAAGTAAAAATAGTAGTAACATACCTTTTATGTTATAACATTGTGGAAACCTCTATGTTTTAAAGCTGATGATCTGACTCTGCTTTACTATAATTCCACTGCACTCCTAACACCAGTCTGACTTTACAGAGCCAAGTGGTTGCTGGGGCTGCTAGACTGTTGAATGCATGTGAATCTTTTGTTTGCAAGGCTTTTTCTGACATGGGTGTTTGTGAAGCCTGGAGGTGAGTGTCAGAGAGACTTCACTCAGGATTGGAATGCACACAGTCCTAAACAAAGCATGCTCTTGAGAAATGAAATTGGCATATGCCCTTCATGAGTCACTTGCTCTGCTTGACCCTGAAGATGCCATGGTAAAGCAAATGGCTGAACTAATGCTAGTAAAGTGCCATGTGCCCTATTCCTCTTCGGTAGAGGAAGGGACTGCTTCATCTTCTATCACCAATGCTCTAACTAAAGTAAAATAGAATGAATAATGTCATATAATATATAAATCCTATATTAAAATATGAGAAGACTGAATTCCATTAAAAGGCAGAGACTTGCAGATTTTGATTAAAAAGTTAAGGCCCATTAATACGTTATATTAGAAAATACCTAAAACAAAGGATAAGTGAATAGGAACAAAGATCTCAAGGAAGGAAAGATGAAGAGGATTTGTTTTAAATTTAAAATAAAGGTTTTAGGGGCTCTTGGGTAGCTCAGTAGGTTAAGCATCCCACTCTTGATTTAGGCTCAGGTCATGATCACAGTTGTGAAATTGAGCCACGCATTGGGCTCCACACTGGATGTGGAGCCTGCTTCAGATTCTTTCTCCCTCTCTCTCTCTTTCATATGCAAATAAATATATAAAAAAGTGAAGGTTTTAGTGGAGCATATTAGCAACTATAAATAAAGGAGGAGTGAGTCTTAATATTACACTAGGTATGGTTTCATGGTAAAGAGCAGTAAACAGAACAAAGAGGGACTTTATATAATGAAAAATGACACCATATTGAAAATGATACCTTAATAAATTTACATATAGTAAGTAATAGGCTAGCTAAATATGTGATGCAAAAGCAAAAGCATTTAATGAAAGGGTGATTTGATACAATATAGTTATGATCATTATTTTGGGCCATCTGCATCTTATCTCCCTTCCATGTTTGGGTAATTCCCCAAATTATAGCTCTTTATGAGAGAATAAGCTAATTCTGTGGTGAAATTTTAGGCATATTTCTTGCTATGAGTCTTCAAACTTGATTTTCCAGCTTTCCCAGTAAGTCTGTGAACTTACCGATATATTTTTTTTAATAAACCTTTTCTCTGCTTAAATTAGAGTTGGCCTCTACTATTGGCAGCTAAGAATTCTGACTAAAATTGTAGGAGACTTTAATTCACTTCATTCAGAATGAAGCAGATGGGCGCCTGGGTGGTTCAGTCCCTTAAGTGTCTGACTTTGTTTGGCTCATTCTCATGGTTCATGAGTTTGAGCCCCACGTCAGGCTTTATGCTGACAGCTCAGAGCCTGGAATCTGCTTCAAATTCTGTATCTCCCTCTTTCTCTGCCTCTCTCTCTCAAAAATAAATACACATTTTTTAAAACTTTAAAAAAATGAATAAAGCAGATATACCAAACAACAACAACAACAAAAAAGTTATTAAAAATAGATGAAAGATAGGCAGAGTTCTCTCACTTCCCAGAATAGGAGAGTGTGAGGTGTGCTGGAGCAGAGAAGTTTCCTCCCGGTTCTTCTTTGTGGGAAGTAGGAGTGGGGATAGGATCGAGAATGCTTCTCCTGCCAACACTTAGAATAGAAAAAAGAAATGTCTGAAAATAACAAAGAGAAGTATAAAAGGTGAGAGAAGAGTTGTCATACCAGAATGTATCAGAGCCTATTATACAGCCATCATCAAATTGATATGATTTGGGTATAGAATAGACAATGATCAATGAGACATGATAATCCATAAGTAAATCATATTTGCATATTTTAGTATGTCAAAGGGATTATTTCACCTGAGTTACTAATGTATTCATACAACTGACCATCAACATGAAAGAAAGTTAAATTGGACTCCTCTCTTATAACACATTCAGAAGTAAACTTCAGATGCACTAAAGATGTACCGGTTAAAAGTATTAAAAGCATAGCAATCTTTTGAGGAAATCTATGAAATTACATTAACAATCTATTAATGAGGGAGGTAGTCTTTATTAAAAAAATGAATTCTGGAAGCTGAAAATAAACCCAAATTTAGCTGCATTAAAGTGGACATTTTTAGTGTAGTGAAGATTTCCTAAATAGTCAGTAGGCAGCAATAACCAAAAAAAGTCTATTTGAAAAGGTATTTGTAGCATACAGAACAACCTAAGCATTTATAATTTAATATTCAAAGAGTTTATATAAAGGAGTAAGCAAATAACGCATCAGAAAAAATTGGCAGAAGACATGAAGAGGAAGTTTGAAGAGGGCAATTCACATAGCTAACAAACTAAAATACGTTTAAACTCCCTAGTATTCAAGGATATACAGATTAATAGTGAGAGGAAGTTCCAACCATCCATACATCGGAAAGAGCTTTTGGATGTATTACTTGAGGGGATTTCTGTAAGATATTGAATGAGAAAAGCAAGTGCAGAAAAGGGTGTATATTATTATCTTAATGTTTTAATGTTTATTTATTTTGAGAGAGACAGCAGAGGAGGAGCAGAGGAAGAGGAAGAGAGAGAATCCCAAGCAGGCTCCATGCTGTCGGCAGAGACAGCATGATCTCACAAACTGTGAGATCATGACCTAAAATTAAATCAGTGCTTAACTGACTGAACCACCCAGGTGCCCTATGATCTTAATTTTTATAACACAAAAAATTGTTTAAATATCTATAGACCGATGTATATATACTTTGCATGCTTATCTGTGTGTGTACATGCAGATATATGTGTATACAATTTTATGAACATGGAGAAAAATATTCAAAGATATATATTAATAAATTAATGTGGGCTTCCTGGGTAGAGAGTGGGGAAAAGGAGGCAAGCAAAAAAGAAAAATTTTAAAAGATCATATAAATACAAAGAGCAACTTATTCTTTAAGGACTTGCTTTAAAACATTGTCTTGTAATTATATAATGTAATGTGATACTGTAGAAAGTGTTACATAATTAGAATCACAATGTCTGGGCTCATTCTCAGCCCCACATGGCTTATTAGCCATGTGGACTTAATCACGCTTAATCTCCCTGGGTCTACTGTTCTTTAAGATGGAAATAATGAAACCTAATTTACAAAACTTTTGTGCAGATCAAATGAGAAAACATAAAGTAACCAGAATAGTGTTTGCTCTATAGTAGATGCTCACTAAATCTCCTATTTTCCTTCTTCCCTTTAAAGATATTTAACTTTCACAATGTGATTATTTACTTTTAGACTCTGTGTAGCAAGCCAAGAAGCCACTCTGTTAAGAGCACAAAATACACATTTGGAAAACCAGACCAGAGAATTACAAGCAAAGTGCAAAGAATTAGAAAATGAAAAATACGAAGCTATTATAAGAGCCAGAAATAGCGTGCAGCTCCTAGAAGAGGCTAACCTTCAAAAACATCAGGTAAGAAAACTAGTAAACATGTTTACAAATAATATCATACTGAATATTCCTCCATATAACCTAATAATAAGGAAATCAGTAGCTACAGAATAAACACCTGAAAATGATATTGCTGTGCTTTCCATTGATAGACATACTATATTCTTCATGTTAAGACTTAACCACAAAATATGATTAAAAAAAAAGGATACCTAGCTGACTCAGTTGGAAGAGCATGAATTTGAACCCCATGTTGGGTATAGAGATTGCTAAAATAAAATAGAATAAAATAATAAAATAAAACTTTTTTAAAAAGATGATAAAATGTCAACCCTCTCCCGGAACTTTTATATCAGACTTTATGTCTTCAGTCCTTGTGCAAATAATCTTCGTCTCCTGTGGTCTCATACTTTAAAAAAGCTAGTATAGCACTTTACTGCATTATATTACATTTTATTCAGTTGAATCAGATTAATCTTACTCTTCTTTATTTCCCCTTCATCACCTACATAATTACTCTAATAGAGCATAAGCTTAATTGACAAGAATTAAATTTAGCTGTAAAGATTTATTAACTGGAACCTTCATGACACTGTCCTTTTGGTTTTAACCGTCTAACCATTATGATTCCTATGTATCACATATCATTGTTTTTTTTCTTTTATCACTTCCATGTAAATGGAGTATAGTTTATAGAAGTCACCAGGTGGATAAATTTGTTTTTATTGTTGTTGCCTCCTTTATGTAGAGATCATTAAATCATCACTTCATCTAACCAACATTTATTGAATACCTAACATATGCTTAATACTCTACTAGAACATATGGGGCATACACAGGAAATACTTTATTTATGTTTCCTTTTAACACGGTAGAGGTTTTCCAAGAGGGCTGTTAAAACGAGCTGTATAAATCATCTTAAGAAGCTAATAAATAACAGGGGCGCCTGGGTGGCTCAGTCAGTTAAGCGTCTGACTTTGGCTCAGGTCATGATCTCACAGTTCATGGGTTTGAGCCCCATGTCGGGCTCTGTGCTGACAGCTAGCTCAGAGCCTGGAGCCTGTCTTTGGCTTCTGTGTCTCCCTCCCTCTCTGACTGTCCCCTCCTCACCTTGTCTCTCTCTGTCTCTCAAAAATAAATAAAACATTAGAAAAAATTTTTTTAAAGAAGCTAATAAATAACAAAGAAATAATCTCCATAAAAACTGGAATGCAAAGTGCTTTTCATGCCTTTCTGCTAATAATCCCATTGTAATTTGCAGACTGTCTCTTACGATGGTTGAAAGGCACCATGTGCTTGGGAATTGCTCTAAATTCTTAAGTTAGAACAGTTCAGAGCAGGACAAAATTATTTCTTTCCCCTCTGAAGCCTAGTCATATGAGCATTGTTAATATCAGGTCACGAAAGATGAACACTTTGTGTAAACCACAATGGACAGAGAAGTAGTGACAACACTCATTGCCTGTCCCTCAAATCTCTCTCATGTCCAGAGTCAACAGATCCTTAAAGAGACTATTTATGGCTGCATATTGAACTCCCTCCTGACTCGTTTAATTGTTTGAGGAGTACCACTTCAGGTTAAGCAGCCTTCGGTTGTTTATTCCAGAGCCGAGGGTTCTCTCATCTGATCACACAGACAGACATGAAACACAGCCTATAATAGTTCTCTTATGATGGCTTCCCTATTTCCTTATTGTCCCATTCTCCCACACAAAGTGGTTACATCATAACAGCTATTACTGTATAATTTACAATAGCCAAGATTTAGAAGAAATCCAAGTGCCCATCTATGTATGAATGGATAAAGAAAATGTGGTGTACGGTCAGAATGGCTAAAATTAACAACTCAGGCAACAACAGATGTTGGTCAGGATGCAGAGAAAGGGGAACACTTGTTTACTGTTGGAATGAAAATTGGTACAGCCACTCAGGAAAGCAGTGTGGAGGTTTTTCAAAAAAATCAAAATAGAACTACCCTACAACCCAGCAATTACACTATTAGGTATATATCCAAAGGATACAAAAATTCTGATTCAGAGGGACACATGCACCCCAGTGTTTATAGCAGTGCTGTCTGTAAGAGCCAAATTATGGAAAGAGCCCACATGTCTATCAACTGAAGAATGGATAAAGAAGAGGTGGTATATATGCAATGGAATATTACTCAGCAGTCAAAAAGAATGAAATCCATTTGCAACAATGTGGATAGAACTAGAGTGTATTATGCTAAGTCAAATAAGTCAGTCAAAGAAATGCAAATATCATATGATTTCACTGATATGTGGAATTTAAGAAACAAAACAGATAAACATAGGAGAAGGGAAGGAAAAATAAAGTAATAACAGAAGGAAGCAAACCATAAGAAACTCTTACAGAGAAACAAACTGTTTGCTTGAGGGTTGTTGGGTGGGGAGATGTGCTGAAAGGGTCATGGGCATTAAAGAGGGCACTTGCTGGGATGAGCACTGGGTGTCATATGTAAGTGATAAATCACTAAATTCCGCTGAAACCAGTACTACACTGTAAGGTAACTAACAAATTTAAATTAACAAAAAAAAGGACGGGGCGTATATACAATGAAACATTACTCAGCCATAAAAAGAATGAAATCTTGCCATTTGTAATAACATGTATGGATCTTGAGGGTATACTACTAAGTGAAATAAGTGAGAGAAAGGAGAATACCCTATGATTTCACTCCTGCAGAATTTAAAAAACAAAATGATCAAAAAAAAGGAACATTCTTAAATATGGAGCACAAACTGGTGGTTGAGAGAGGGCAGGTGAGTGGGGAGATGGAAGAATAGGTAAAGGGGGTTAAGAGTACACTTGTGATGAACACTGAGTAATGTATAGAACTGCTGAATCACTCTGTCTTACACCTGAAACTAATATACACCTTATTGTTAATTCTGTGTGGAAAAAAACAGCTCTTACCTCTGACTAGCTTACCTATTTAAACAAGAGGAAATTTATTAAACAATTAAAAAAAAACAGGTTGGAATGCGTATAGAATCTTTGGAAAACAGTACAATCAAAACACAAGGCCACTTATTATGCGATGATAAAAAAAATCAAGCATAAAATTGGAGCACTTCTAAGCTCAGAAAGATATTTTGTCTAGAGGTGTAAATTTGGGAGTTGTCAGCATATAAGTGATATTTAAAACCATGAGACTGAATTAGACCATCAAAGGATAGATGGAGATGAAGGATTAAAGACTTAAGTCTTGGGTAGTCTTTTTTTTTTTTTTAATTCCAGTATAGTTATCATACAGTGTAATATTAGTTGCAGGTGTGCAATATAGTGATTCAGCAATTCTAGATTTTACCAGTGCTGATCACAAGTGCACTCTTTAATCCCCATAGCCTATTTCACCCATCCCTCCACCTGTCTCCCCTCTGATGGGTAGTACAATTTTTAAAGATGTTTAGGAGAAGAGGAAGAAACAGCAATGCACACTGAAAAGGAGTGATCAGTGAATTAGGAGGAAAACCCATACTGTGGTGTGCTAAAAGCCAAATAAAGTAAAACAAAGAAAAGAGTAATCAGTTATCTCAAGTGCTGCTGACAGATCAAATAAGATAGTTAGTTACTCAAAGTTGACTTACCAGTTATTAATATGGAGACAATGGATGGTTGAAAGCCTAATTGGCGTTGGTGTAAAAAAAGTATTGGAGATGAGCAAGTGCAGAATTTAGAAGAGTTTTACTCCAGAGGGAAGCAGAGAAATGGAATGTGACTGACAACAGAACTAGAATTACAAAAATATTTTTAAATTGGGAGATGAAAATGTTTGGATAGGTAGAAACATCAAGGAATGAGGTGACAAGGGACATAATTTGAATAATACCAAATAATAGAAAAAAGGAGAAGTCCAAGAGATTTTTTTTCTAATACTGTAATACCTAGACTTGATGACTTATTTTATATAGGGAATAAAGGAAAAGGAAATTTGAAAAATAACTCTAAGATTTCTAGAGATTAGAAGAGTGAGGTCCTGGCCAAAATAAATACCAGAGAAAAATAATAAATTTTTAGCATAAAGTCAGGTGAGGAGGTTAGGGAAAATAAGAGGTTAGGCAAGATTCCAAGTGGAGATGTCCCAGAAGTTTAGAATAAGAGGTTTGCTTTACACAGAGTGATTAGTGGATAGGTTTTTGCCATGTTGTCTTTATTAATAGTGGTGTGATTTATAATAACATCAAGCAATTATTTTTTGAAGGCTGTACTTGAGGAGAAGCAAAAAGAAGAATATATAGAGAAAATGAAAGAAACAATGTCTCGGATGTTGCAAGATGCTGCCATAAAAAGCAGGAAGGAAGTAAGGAGTTTTTAAACTTTCAAATTACTTAAAATTCAAATGTTTATGGAATTTCACAGCTTACAACTAATTACTACCTATGTTTTTGCCTGATGAACATAGCTAATTATCAGCTAATTGCATCAATTGTGATAAATTTCAAATAAAAATTATCTCAGGAGAGTAGTCTATCATTTGAGCTAGAGTGGGGCTTACATGGGGGGTAGAAGTTGTTGGAGAGGAGAGGGATTTAGGCTAGGAATATAGTGAAGATTAACACACCTGAAGTATAAAATTAAAAAGAAGCCTCAGAAAGAAACTTCGAATGCATAAGAAGTTAAGAGAAAAAGTCTGTTACTTGCAGTATCTTAGAGCAGTTTAAGACTGGAGAAATCTGGTTTGACCTCCTATTTTACTGGTGAAGAAACGGAAACCCACAAGAGATTATTGACTCACTCAAAGTTATATACTAATTAAAGCCAGAACTTAGACCCATACATTCTCCTGTTGTACTAAGCCCAACATTATTTTGAATCACATCATCTGGCGCTTATACAATTTGTGAAATGTGTTCTTTTCTTTTCTGTTATCAAGACTAAATCTGGGACACCTGGGTGGCTCAGTCAGTTAAGCGTCCGATCTCCACTCAGGTCATGATCTCACGGTTCATGGGTTCGAGCCCCACATCAGGTTCTGTGCTGACAGCTCAGAGCCTGGAGCCTGTTTCAGATTCTGTGTCTCCCTCTCTCTCTCTGCCCCTCCCCCACTCGTGCTCTGCTTCTCTCTGTCTCAAAAATAAACTATGTTAAAAAAATTTTTTTAAAGACTAAATCTGGTATTTTTTTTGTTAAAGTGGTGAGTTGTTTCTTGGTTTGAATTGTAAGGCATATGCAAGTTGAAACTGTCTGAGCAATATAGATTTACATTCATATAAAGAGACAAGGAAGACTTGTATCTAGTAGTCTTTTCTCTGGTATGGATATTGGTCAGTTCATGAGTGGTGTGGTAAAGTTTGAAACTGTAACATGAATTGTGGAGGAAGAAACCACAAAAACCTATTGGAAAAATGAAAAACCCCATTTTAGAAACTGGAATAAGTAACAGGGTTCTACCTCTATGAAATAGCAGAACTAGATGTAAATACAAGTCTGTTGATTCTTGAGCTCCACCCTCAATTACTATGAGTAATTGTTTCCCATTATGTATTTTTTTACTTTTAGAAACTTTCAAACCCTTAAACAGGTGAAACGCTGTTCAGTGAATACTTATTTACCCCTTAGCGTGATAATTCTTAGTGTCTTGCCACACCCACTCCATCTGTCTTTGTATACATAGTCTTTTTGCCAACCGTTTGGACATGGACTGCAGACATAATGACACTTCACTTCTAAATACCTTGGCATTTTTTTCCCTGAGAAAGGACATTTTACTACACAGTCACATCATTATTACCATATTTTAAAAAAACAATATTATTTTATTTTTTTTAATATTTATTTTTGAGAGAGGAGAGAGAGAGAGAAAAAGGCAGACTCTAAGTGGGGGAGGGGCAGAGAGAGGGAGAGATGGAATCAGAAGCAGGCTCTAGACTCTGAACTGTTAGCACAGAGACTGATGTGGGGCTTGAACCCACGAACTGTGAGATCATGACCTGAGCGGAGTCAGACACTTAACCGACTGAGCCACCCAGGCGCCCTGAATATTATTTTAATCTACACCCATATTACCCTAAAATATCCTTTATAGTTTTGTTGTTGTTGTTTTGGTTTGTTTTTTTAAGTTTATTTATTTTGAGAAAGAGAGCGTGTAAGCAGGGGAGTGGCAGAGAGGAAGAGAGAGAGAATCCCAGGCAGGCCCCACCCTGTAAGTGGCGCCTGATGTGGTAGGCTATGCCTTTTGGGTTTTTTAAATTCAGGATCCAATCCAAATTTACATATCATTGCATTTGACTACTGTCTCTCTGTAGTCTCCCTCAATTTAACCTAGTCCCCTGTCTTCTCTGTGTATGACAAAGAATCCTTTATAGAATCCAGAATATTCCACATATGGATTCTTGTAATCATTTCTTCTTGATTCGATTCAGATCATTTCTGGCAGAGTGATACTGTATATTTCACTTCATCACATCAGGAAGCTATAATGTCAGGTTATGCATTGGTTGAAGCTAAGCTTGACCACATGGTTAGGTGGTAAGAATAGAACTCTTCATTTGTATACTTTATAAATAAGTGGGGGAGACACTTGAAGACTGTCCAGATGTGCTGTCTACCAAAAGCTATCATCCAGTGGTCTGAGCATCCATTAATCATCCTTGCCTGAAATAAATATTGTAAGTGATTACAAATGATTATATTATCATTTTTATACATTTATTAGCTGTCATTTTTCGGTAGAGTTTCCCCCTTTTTTAATATCGCTATGGTTTCATTGGTCTTTTTAATTTTTTTGTCATAACCTACTACCATCAGGCTTTTTTATTCTCTCATTGTTTCTGCAACTTTTTTGCATAAATGGTGTTCTTCTCTCATCTTGTACTTTCCCTGCCTCAGACTGGAATTAGCCACTTTCCCAGCATCTCTTGGTTCCAATTTTTTTATTTGATGTTTTTGTGAGAGACATGAATTAGCAAAACTATTGTTTTTTTCAATTTTACTGTATTATTTACATTAAAATGATTTCCTGTATATTCATAAAGTCTGTCTATGAAAATAGTTAATATAAAGAATTGAAAACTAATGCTCCTTTGCTTTAAAATGAGCTCCTATAGATGCACTGTATATTCCTGCACTGGATGCACAAAGGTGTTAACTCTTTTCTTACTTGTATTTTCCTGTAGGTAGTATTATTTCCCTCCTAGGTAGACTAAAGTAAACTTGTTTTAAAAAGTCTCATCAAGAGGTGGAATTTAAGGAAAGGTATTAAGCAGGCTGTGTTTTAGCTTATGGGCAAGTAATAAATTGTATCATTTATCTTGAATGTATCATAGATAAGCTGCTATATAATGATTGCTACTTCAGATAGCTGTGAAATTAGGTGATTAACTAGTTGTTACTTAACCTTCTAATTTCTGTATAAGTCTAATTACATGAAATAGAAGTTGGAGTTCTGATTTTTTACTTTGCTTATCCATTTGGAGTGTCATTGTAACTACTGTATTGTAAATGATGGAAAATAATTGTATATGTTAAAAAAATATTGTTATATTCTAAAAAAAAATAAAGTTACAAAAAAAATAAAAATAAAATAAAATAAAAATAATAAATAAAAAGTCTCATCATGGGGCACCTGGGTGGTTCAGTCAGTTAAACATCTGACTTCAGCTCAGGTCATGATCTCACAGTCCATGGGTTCGAGACCCGCGTCAGGCTCTGTGCTGACAGCTGGAGCCTGCTTCAGATTCTTCATCTCCCTCTCTCTCTGCCCCTCCCCAGCTTGCTCTCTGTCTCTGTCTCTCAAAATAAAGACATTTTTAAAAAGAAAGAAAGAAAGAAAGAAAAGTCTCATCAGTCAAATAAAGCTAATGTACTTGCTTTTCTCCTAATCAACTAAATGGTAGAGTTTTCATTCCTATAAAGTCTCTGTATAAGGCTTCTTGCAAAAGGATTTCTTAGAAATCTATTACTTTGTCACAGGCTGAGATTAGGTGACTTCCTAAGATAAATCTCTGATTTAAAGCAGAATCCAAACTGAAACTGGGCTTTAAAAAAAAAAAATTACTAATTTGTGTATCCTTTCTGTAGAAATCCTTGTTCTATTCTTAGGGTTAAGAATATTATACCTTTGGCTGTAGTTTGAAATGTTTTTATGGCATATCTTCAAAATCTTTAATAAATTTATGACTTCTAGTGATAAAAATGTTTTATCAAAGTACTCATGGTCGGAGAAGTCCTCTAATTGGTTTTCCTAATCCTAAAATAAATTCACATTGATTTTAAGTTCTTAAATAATCTTAGTGTAATTTTTCAAAGATATTATGATCTGTATATTCAGTTTAAACCTTTACAAACATGAATATTCAGCTGCTTCTATACCTAGTAGTCCCACCAGGCATCTGAAGTTCAACAATTCTGAAGTGATCTTCCTCTTTTACTCCCTTATCTTCCCTTCCTTGTGGGTTCCATTTGATTTCCTTGCATCCAGTCTTTCTCTCCTATTCCAACTATTCACTCAAGAAGTATTTATGGAGAAGATAGCTATTGAGGGGCACTGAGCTATTGAGCTCAGTCAGTTGAGCACCTGCCTTTTGATTTCAGCTCAGGTCATGATCCCAGGGTCATGAGATCCATCCTCTTATTCGGATCTGTGCTGAGCATGGAGCCTACGTAAGATTCTCTCCTTCTTCCCCTTTCTCCCACTCACATGCTATCTTTCTCTAAAAAATTTTTTAAAAAATCAAAAAGAATTATTGAGTACTAAATATGTGCCAAGCACTTTGCTAGGTTCCTGCTTTCACCAAGTTCCACACTATTGCCAAGTTGATTTTTTAAAATAAACTTTATTGTTATTATTAAGAAGTAATACATGTTCATTATAAAAAGAAATGTAAAAGAAAGAAGTGTAAAAGAAAATTAAGATCATAATTCCCAAGATGAACACTATTTTTAGCATTGTCCTTTGAATCTTCATTTAATTGCAAATTATCAAAGAAATGTTGTAACCATCTGTGAAACAAAAAATTCTGGAGATCTATACATGAACGTTTGAATAGTGCTATGCCTGGAAGATAGAATAATGAGGAATCTTTCATTATCTACATATTGTAAATCTGCAGATATGGAATTTCAAGAGTAGGTATTATTTTTGTAAATAAATGATAAGATTTTATAGAACATATAATATGTGTTTTCTTATATCACTATACTTTTAAAACATTTTTTAATGTTTGAAAATTTTCATCTGTACTGGTAATAATTGTCCCATTTATTATAATTTGACATGTCCTCCAAATACGTAGAATTAATCTGTTGAATTGGGGATTACTTACATATAATGACTTAAAAAGTATCTTTTTATTAACTGTAGTAAATATAATAAATAAATTATTACATGTTTATGTTCTGGCTGTAAAACTGAACAAAATATGACAATAGCTTATTTTTTTAAAACACAGAAATAGCTATTTCTCAGATCTCTTTCAAGTAAAATTTAACTTGTGAAAAAAATTATTTGATTTTGGTTTTGATTTTGATTTTTTATTTTAAGTCATGGCTTAAAGTTGGTGGCCAAAATTATATCCATCCTGTTAGGCAACACTTGTACTATGGTAGGCCTTTTCTATTTCTATCTCTTGTTAATTTACCTTACTGTTTGGTTTATCAATATCCTTACTATCCATAAACTATAAAAGAAAATGTTTACATAAAGGAAGTGAGGTTGGGTAAGAGATGGGATTTCAGCTCCCTTACAGACTTCCGAGCCCTAACCACATTAAACTGCCAACCTCCCAGATACATGTATTTGCTCACGTAGCAAGGTTTACGTTATACTTTATCAGATACTAACTTCAGAAAATTTTCTATGACCTCTGCAGCATATAATTTTATTGGTATATACCATTGGTCTCAGTAGTTATACACAGTCTTTTTAAAAAGCAGAACACTTTAATTCACCGAATTTATCAACATTATTATAAAAGTATTTCAAAATATATATACAACTATGGTCATAACCCTCAAGCTAGCTGCATATCATTTCTAGATACTAAAAACACTTTTAAAAAATTATGTGAGAGACAAGTGGATATGACTTGGTTTATAGTAACCAAAACTTTCATATTCTAAAAACCTTCATGACTTAATTTCTCTGTGCCTTAATCTTCCTCATGTACAGTGAGGATACTAATTACTTAAGCAAATTGTTGGTGAGAATTAATGAGATAACAACACTTATACCACTCTAAATAGTCACTAACACATCAAACCTCTGTAAATAGTAACTATGATTATCACTGACCCATAAATAGGATGGATTGATCCTTCATATAATTATTCATAGGCAAAGTTTACATCAAAATCTAAAGTAGAGCTAAAATGGACCCACATATGTTTGTCAGTTCTTCAGAAGGTAATTTCTATTAATTAACCAAATAAAATATATGTCAATTTTATAAGTGTTCTAAAGAAGGTTTACATCATGTTTTAGAAATAATCTATTTTATAAGATCTAGAAATTTTCCAAAAATCTTTGTTGATCATATGTTTACTGATGATAGCATCAGTATCAGTAATCCTCATGGTCCTTTTTTTTTTTAATATAAATCCAAATTAGTTAACATATAGTGTAATGGTGATTTCAGGAATAGAATTCAGTGACTCATCACTTACATATAATACCCAGTGCTCATCCCAACAAGTGCCCTCCTTAATGCCCATTGCTCACTTACCCCATCCCCTTACCTAGCAACCCACTAGCAAACCTGTTTATTCTCTGTATTTAAGAGTTTCTTATGGTTTATCTCCCTCTCTGTTTTTATCTTATTTTTTCTTGCCTTCTATGTTCTTCTGTTTTGTTTCTTAAATTCCACATATGAGTGAAATCATATCCTATTTGATTTCTTTCTCTGGCCGACTTATTTCACTTAGCATAATACACTCTAGTTCCCTCCACATTGTTGCAGATGGTAAGATTTAATTCCTTTTGATTTGCTTGATTGCTGAGTAATACTCCATTGAATATATATACTACATCTTCTTTATCCATACATCAATGGATGGACATTTGGCTTTTTCTATACTTTGGCCATTGTTGATAGCACTGCTATAAACATTGTAGTGCATGTGCCCCTTCAAATCAGTATTTTTGTATCCTTTGGATACAAATACCTAGAAGTGCAATTGCTGGGTTGTAGGGTAGTTCTATTTTTAATTTTTTGAGGAACCTCCATACTGGTTTCCAGAGGGGCTGCACCAGTTTGCATTCCCACCAGCAGTGCAGCAGGGTTCCTCTTTCTCCACATCCTTGCCAACATCTGTTGTGGCCTGAATTGTTCATTTTAGCCATTCTGACCAGTATGAGGTGATATCTTATTGTGGTTTCAATTTGTATTTCCCTGATAAGTGATGTTGAGCATCTTTTCATGTGTCTGTTAGCCATCTGGATGTCTTCTATGGAAAAGTGTCTATTTATGTCTTTTCTTCACTGGATTATTTGTTTCTTCTTTATTTGAATCTTTCCCCCTTCCATCAGTTGCCTTTTCGTTTTGTTGATTGTTTTCTTCGTTGTGCAGCAACTTTCTTTCTTGATGAGGTCCCAGTAGTTTGTTTTTGTTTTTGTTTCTTTTGCCTCTGGAGACATGTCAAGTAAGAAGTTGCTGTGGCCAAGGTCAAAGAGGTCTTTTACCTGTTTTCTCCTCTAGGATTTTGATGGCTTCCTGTCTTACATTTTGGTCTTTTGTCCATATTGAGTTTATTTTTATGATGTATTACATTGATTGGTTTGTGGATATTGAACCAGCCCTGGATCCCAGGAATAAATCCCACTTGATTGTTGTGAATAATTCTTTTAATGTCATGTTGAATTGGTTTGCTAGTGTCCTGTTGAGAATTTTTGCATCCATGTATATTAAGGGGAATTGGTCTGTAGTTCTCCTTTTCAGTGGGAGGTCTTTGTCTGGTTTTGGAATTGAGGTAATGCTGGCCTTGTAGAATGAATTTGGAAGTTTTCTTTCCATTTCTATATTTGGGAACAGCTTTAAAAGAATAGGTGTTAGCTCTTCTTTAAATGTTTGGTAGAATTCCCCTTGAAGGCCATCCAGCCCTGGACTCTTGTTTATTGGGAGATTTTTGATTATTGATTTAATTTCCTTACTGGTTATGGGTCTGTTCAAATTTTCTATTTCTTCCTGTGTTAGTTTTGGCAGTTTATGTTTCTAGGACTTTGTCCATTTCTTCCAGATTGACCAGTTTGTTGGCATATAATTGTTCATAATATTCTCTTATTGTTTGTATTTCTGTGGTGCTGGTTGTGATCTCTCCTCTTTCATTCATGATTTTATTTGGGTCCTTTGCTTTTTCATTTTGATCTGTGTGGGTACAGGTTTATCAATTTTCTTAATTCCTTCAAAGAACCAACTCCTGGTTTTATTGATCTGTTCTACTGTTTCTTTGATTTCGACATCATTGGTTACTGCTCTAATCTTTCTTATTTCCTTTATTTTGCTGGTTTGGGGCTTTATTTGTTCTTTTTCCAGGTCTTTAAGGCATAAGGTTAGATTGTGTATTTGAGACCTTTCTTTCTTCTTTAGAAAGGCCTGGATTGCTATGTACTTGCCTTTGCTGCATCCCAGAGTTTTTGGGCTGTCGTGTATTCATTTTCCTTGGCTTCCAGGTAGTGTTTAATTGCCTCTTTAATTTCTTGGTTAACCCATTATTCTGTTCTTTTTTTTTTTTAATGCTTTTTATTTATTTTTGAGAGACAGAGAGAGAGAGAGTGTGAGCAGGGGAGGGTCAGAAAGAGAGGGAGATACAGAATCTGAAACAGGCTCCAGGCTCTGAGCTAGCAGTCAGCACAGAACCCGACGCAGGGCTCGAACCCACGAACCATGAGATCTGACCTGAGCCGAAGCCGGACGCTTAACTGACTGAGCCACCCAGGCACCCCAGTTCTGTTCTTTAACCTCCCAAGTATTCATGGTCATCCCAAATTTCTTCCTGTGGTTAATTTCAAGTTTCATTGCAATGTATTCTGAAAATATGCAAGGTATGATCTCGATCTTTTTGTACTTGTTGAGGGCTGATTTGTGTCCCAGTATGTGATCGAGTCTGGAGAATGTTCCATGTGTAGTCAAGAAGAATGTGCATTCTTCTGCCTTAGGATGAAATGTTCTAAATAGATCTGCTAAGTCCATCTGGTCCCGTGTGACATTCCAAGCCATTGTTTTCTTGTTGGTTTTCTGCTTGAATGATCTATTGCTGTAAGTTGGGTATGAAGTCCCCTACTATTTATGGTATTATTATCAATGCGTTTCTTTATGTTTGTGTTGATTTATATATTTGGGTTTTCTAAATTTGGAGCATAAATGTTTACAACTGTTAGATCATGGTGGATAAACCCCTCACTTAATGATATAATGCTTTTCTTCATCTCTTGTTACAGTCTTTATTTTAAAATCTAGTTTGCCCTATGTAAGTATGGCTACTCCAGTTTTCATCTGACAACCATTAGCATGATAAATTGTTCTGTCCCCTTACTTTCGATCTGCAGATGTCTTTAGGTCTAAAATGAGTCTCTTATAAGCAGCATATAGGTGGGTCTTGTTTTCTTTTTTATTCTTATAAATTTTTTTAATGTTTTATTTATTTTTAAGAGAGAGAGAGACAACGTGAGTAGGGGAGGGTCAGAGAGAGGAAGACACAGAATCTGAAGACAAGCTCCAGGCTCTGAGCTAGCTGTCAGCACAGAGACCGACGCAGGACTTGAACCCACAAACTGTGAGATCATGACCTGAGCCAAAGTCAGATGCTTAACCAACTTAGCCATCCAGGCGCCCCAGGGCCTTGTTTTCTTATCCATTCTGATACCTTGTGTCTTTTGATTGGAACATTTAGTCCATTGACAGAGTGAGTACTGAAATACGAATTTAGTGCCTTTGTGTTCCCTGTAGAGCTGTTGTTTCTGGTAATGTTCTCTGTTTTTCTCTAGTCTGTGTTGCTTTTGGTCTTTTTTGTTTTTGTCTTTTCTCCACTCAAAGTATCCCTCTTAAAATTTCTTGCAGGACTACTTTAGTGGTCATGAACTCCTTTAGTTTTTGTCTTGGAAACTCTTTGTTTCTGTTTTGAATGACAGCCTTTCTGGATAAAGATTTCTTGGCTGCATAATTTTCTGATTCAGCATGTTGAATATATCCTGCCACTCTTTTATGGCCTGCCAAATTTCTGTAGATATGTCTATTGCAGCCCTGACCTATCTTTCCTAAAAGGTTAAGGACAAACTCAAGTTATGCAGATTGTTGCATTTATCATCCGATCAATTTCTTAGGTGTTCAGAATAGTTTGGTGCTGATCTGGCTGCATTCAGGGATGAGACAAGCTCAGGTTCTCCAGGCTGCTCTGCCTTCTTAATTCCTCCAACCTTCTTAGTCTTTTTAAAAACTATGAATAGTTATTAGAAAAATACATTGTCATAAGAGTCATCTTGATGAGATGTAACTAATTCTTAAAAATATTTTGTACACATAAATCATACTGTTTTTGAAGTAATTTAAATGTTAATTCAAATAAGAGTTTATCTCACAAAGTAATTTACTGAGTATTGAAATTTATGCAATATGAAAATATTTTTCTTTTTATAAAACAAAAGTGCCTTAAAAGTTAACCACTTTTTAACTGTTTTAACTAACTAGTGTGTAATTCAGTTTTTCTCTTGACTTGCTCTATGGCACCTGTTCTTAAAGTGTTCAGAGAGTATGGAAAGTCACACCTACTTTCATAATTATAGTTTACTGTTTTTTTTTCTCATACTCATTCTCTGATAAGCGTACAGTGATTTTTTTCCAGAAGCTGATGATGTGCAAGGACACAACAGGTTGAACAGAGAAGTAGATGATGTGAATCTAGCTGTCCCTTGTTGAGCCAAACATTAAGGAAATTTACAAAAATGTAAAATAGTACCATTCTTCTAAAACATTTTTTTATTTTGGAAAATGAACTTATTTTTCATAAAATGTTATTTATGTTAACCTACAATGACTTTATTATCTATAACAGATTAGTAAGTAAATATTTTTAAATGTTGCCAGTTTTCACTTCAAATATGATAAGTTTTAATAGAAATTCACTCTCCTTCCACTATTGTGATAAATTCTTGACTCTCTAGGGGCACCTCGGTGGCTCAATCAGTTAAGCAGCTGACTGTGGCTCAGGTCATGATCTCACAGTTCGTGAATTCGAGCCCAGTGTTGGGCTCAGTGCTGACAGCTGAAGCTCAGAGTCTGGAGCTTGCTCCAGATTCTGTGCCTCCCTATCTCTTTCTGCCCCTCCCCTACTCACACTTGGGGTGTGTGTGTGTGTGTCTGTCTGTCTGTCTGTCTGTCTGTCTCTCAAAAATAAACTTTAAAAAAATTAAAAATAATTCTTGACTCTTTAATACTCAGGTGCTTATTTATTTTTTATGCCATAGAAGTTACAATTTTAGGGGTGCCTGGGTGGCTCAGTTGGTTAAGCCTCCGGCTTCAGCTCAGGTCAGATCTCACGTTCGTGGGTTCGAGCCCTGCGTTGGGCTCTGTGCTGACAGCTAGCTCAGAGCCTGGAGCCTGCTTCTGGTTCTGTGTCTCCTTCTCTCTCTGCCCCTCCCCCTCTCATGCTCTGTCTCTCTCTGTATCAAAAATAAATAAAACATTTAAAAAATTTAAAAAAAAAGTTACAATTTTATTTTTTCTAAAAATTATTGTCCTAAATATTGGATATTAATCAATTTTTGTGAACCTAAACAATTTGTGAATGTCTTAATTACAGATTGCAAGTACAAAGAAACAGTTCAGTGTACAGATTTCTCGACTAACAGAAGAAGTTTCAGCTCTTCAAACGGTAGGTTAGAAGACTGTATTGATATTTTCTTCTGTATATTGCCTATTCTTTTTAATGTTTATTTACTCACTTTGAGCGAGAGGGTGAGAGAGAGACACAGAGTGAGCAGGGGAGGAGCAGACAGAGAGAGGTGGAGAGAGCATCCCAAGCAACCTTCATGCTATCTGTGCAGAGTCTGATGTGGGACTTGATCTCATGAACCATGAGATCATGGTCTGAGCTGAAACCAAGAGTTGGATGCTTAACCAGCTGAGCCCCCTGGGCAACCCTGAATATTGCTTATTTTAAATACTAGGCTACATTTTAATATATCTTGTAATGCACATTTTTCTTCATTCAGGAGATACTTATTAAGCCAGGAACTAATGCTAGATGCTAGGAAAAGATTAAAAATCAAGACAAATACATTATCTGTAATCTTGGAAACTGTGGCCTATGAGAGAAAGATAGATGGCATTTATCACATTTTACTATTACTTTTTTCTTTTTCTTATAATGCACAGCATGCTATGAAATACCCATCTGCAGCTGGTACCACATACTAGGTTCATCCGGGAGACTAGGGAGAAATATGCCAGTGGGATAGAAGAAAGACAAGCTTCCCAAAAGAAATGAGTACTGAAGGATAAATAGGCAAAGAGGAGAAAGGAAAAAGATTTTACTAGAGGTGAGATTAAATATGTAAATTTAACATTAAGATTTGATGGAATAGAATTTATAACCTTGATTACAGAGGAATGAAAGTACAAGAATTTTCAGAGACTGTGAAGATATTTTCACCTTCACAAACTAATTATTTCTGAATCTCTATCACTTTTAATGCTGACTACAAAACTCAGCAACAAACTATGTCTTGTAATAAATATGTTACATTATGTTAGTTACTCTCTCTTTTCATCTCCTATCTCCTTCCCTCCCTCTCCTCCTCTCTTTCTTTATAAAAATCGTATTTTTCCAATGAGATTATAAACCCCTTAAAGTAGAAAAGTCTTATACCTTCTATCTTCATTGCCTAACAATGTTTTCGCAGTATGTATTTTAATAAATGATTATTGACTCATATTTAAACAACTCTGAAGTAAAGAGCAGCTCTTTTTCTACATTCCACTCTTTAATGTATGTTATGAGACTTTAGTCATTGTGTACAGGTCCTGAGAGTAATAGAATAAAAAACAGTATTACTTTTTGTCTGTTTAATGTCATTTGTTTGAAGAATGTAGGAATATTAAGTAAAATTAATAGGATGCAGTGTGGCCAAATAGTCATGTCTAATTCGTTTTTGTTTTCAAGTTTTACTTCCTCTTCTATTACCTTGCTATTTTGCTTTTTGCTTTACCGTGTTTTCTCTAACATAGACTGCTTTAGCTATGACCAGATTGATAGCTTAGAAGAAGATCTTACCCTAGTCCAGGATCATTTAATGGCTTATAAACTCTGGAAGGACAAGAACATTATTTCTTTGTTTTCCCAAAGGAATGTATGTTAGATAAGATCTTCAGGGCTTTTAAAAATAATTCTTAGCTGTGTAACATCCAGAGCTATATAAACTCAATCTAGAGCAAATTATTATATTTCTTGGGATTTATAGTGAAACAGTTATAATACATGGTTAAGTGGATTTTTCTGAAGATACTAAATATTATATAATGTATTGATTCCATGGGGAACTGTACTGAATAATTGAAAAGTGTTTAAATATTAAACATTGAGAAATATGTTTGAAGGAAGACATGTTCAACTACTTTATAAGGCAGATTTTCTCAGGTAACTCAAACTCAGACTATGGTTTGAAATATAGTAATCTGATACTGGCTATTGATTTGTATTTGTAAATAACAATTTTATCACCTGTACCATAAACATAAAGTCAAGGAGGAAAGTTAGGCATACTTTAGCTAACCCCAAACTAAGTTATGCTTGCAGGAAGGAGAAAAACTTGTATTGTAAGATAGTGTACAGGTATTTTGGGTAGAAAGTAGAAAAGGTTAGAGCCAGTCTGTATCTACCCACATGTCTCCCTCTGGAGAGCAACACAGTTTTTATTTCTCTTACTGTTTCTCTTAATAGTCAAGGTTTTAATTCAGCCAAATAGGAGAGATTATTTTTAATTTAAAGTAAATAGTGGGGCACCTGGGTGGCTTAATTGGCGAAGCATCCAACTCTTGATATCAGATCAGGTCATGGTTCATGGGATGGAGCCCCGCGTTAGCTCTGGGCTGACAGTGCCGAGCCTGCTTCGGATTCTTTCTCTTCTCTCTCTCTTCCCCTACCCTGATCTCGCGCTCTCTCTCAAAATAAAAACAATGAACTTTAATCTACAGCAAATAGGAAAAAGACTGGTTATAAATGCCCAAATTTTATACAAATAAAATGAAAAATTCAATATGATCTTTTTTGGATATGTGAATTTTTTAGAAGTCTAATTTTGACTTCTCCATGTGCATAGGTATTTAGATGTCTTTTTATTATTGGTTTCTAATCTAGTTAAATAGGGGCCATAGCTTATAGTCTGTATGATATTGATTCTTAATATTTGTTATGATTTTCTTTATGGTACACTGTAGGGTATGATTTTGGAAATACTCCATGAGTACTTGGAAAAAAATCTAGTATCACTTGGTCATATCGTACCCAAAAGGTAGAAATGTTGGTGGTGATTAATAGCAAATATCCATGAAGTCTTTTTAATAATAGCAATTTTAAATACTTGCTTTAGTATTAAAGTGAATTTTGAATAGAATTAGTATATTTCTATAAAGGTTTCAACTTTTCTGTCTCATTTTAACTTTGTTATTTGAGGTTAACCAAATATTTTTTCAGTCATCATTTGACAGTGAAATGGTGGATTGGGTGGAGAGAAATGCATAGTGTATAATATACCATTCTTTATATGCCATTTGCCAGATTCAGAAGTGTGATCCAACCTTGCTACTGATATCTATATTAAATATCACATGGGAATCATATAAACGGCTGTAGAAAAAGCATCTGACAAAATCCAACCCTCATTTCATGATAAAAACCTCTCAGCAAACTAGAAACAGGGGAGAACTTCCTCAACTTGATAAAGAATATCTACAAAAAATCTATTAGCTGTGAAACCAAAAGCTTTCCCACTAAGATCAGAAATAAGGCAATGTTGTACCCTCTTTAAAAAAAAATTTTTTTTAATGTTCATTTACTTTTGAGAGACTGAGCATGAGGGGGAGGTATAGAGAGGAGACAGAGAATCCAAAGCAGGTTCCAAGCTCTGAGCTGTCAGTACAGAGCCTGAAGCAGGGCTTGAATTCACGAACTGTGAGATCATGACCTGAGCCAAAGTCAGACACCTAACCAGTTGAGCCACCCAGGTGCCCCAGTGTTCTGCCCTCTTACCACTACTTTTCAGCATCATGCTGGAAGTTTTAGCTAATGCCATTTGGAAGGAAATATAAGTTATATAGATTGGGAAGGAAGAAATTTGTTTGCAAATGACATGATTGTCTATGTAGAAGACCAAAAAAGTGGGGGGGGGGGGCACCTGGGTTGTTCAGTCAGTTAAGCATCTGACTCTTGATTTCAGCTCCACTCATGATCCCAGGGTCCTGAGATCAAGCCCCACATCAGACTCCACATTGAGCATGGAGCATGCTTAAGAATCAATCTCCCCCACCCCCTTCCTCTGTTCCTCTTCCCTGCTTGTGTGCTCTCTCTCAAAAAATGAAAGTAAAATTCCCAAAAACTCAACCAAAATATAAAGCATGGAACAAAGAAGCAATTATGGCATAGTAAGATTGCAAGATACAGTTAATATACAAAAGTTTATTGTTTTCCCATGTACCAGGAATGAACAAGTAGAATTTTAAATTAAAAACACAGTGCCAATTACCTTAGCATATAAAAAATTACTTTGGTATATATCTAACAAAATATAAAATCTATGTGAGGAAAACTCTGATGACAGATATCAAAGGAGAAGTAAATAAATGAAGAAATAGTCCATGTTCATGTATAGGAAGACGCACAATCAAGATGTCAGTTCTTCACAGACTGGTCCATAGATTGAGTGCAATCCTAGTCAAAAATCTCAGTAAGTTATTTTGTGGATATTGATAAACTGACTGTTAAGTTTATCTGGAGAAACAGAAGACCCAGACT
>NC_043700.1:90431273-90450972 GCF_006229205.1 Suricata suricatta
GTGGATATTGATAAACTGACTGTTAAGTTTATCTGGAGAAACAGAAGACCCAGACTAGCCAACAAAATACTGAAGAAGAGGAAGAAAGTCAGAGGACTAAGACTACCAGATTTCAAGACTTACTCTAACACTATAATAATCAAGATAGTGTGATATTGGTGAAAGAATAGACAAATAGATCAATGAAATAAAATGCAGAATCTAGCATGGAGTAAAATATAGACCCACATAAATACAATGAGCTGATCATTGACAAAGAAGCAAAGGCAAGACAAGGAGCAAAGATAGTCTTTTTAGCAAATGGTGCTAGGACAGTTAGACATTCAATTGTAAAAGAATGAATCTACACACAGCCTCCACAAAAATTAATTCAAAATGGGTCACAATCCTAGGGCGCCTGGGTGACTCAATCAGTTAAACATCTGACTTCGACTCAGTTCATCTCATTGTTCGTGAGTTTGAGTCCCACATTGGTCTCTGTGCTGACCACTCAGAGCCTGGAGCCTGCTTAAGATTCTTTGTCTTTCTCCCTGTCTGGCTGTCCCCTGCTCATGCTCTGTCTCTCTATCTCTCAAAAATGAATAGACATTAAAAAAATTTCTTTTAATGGGTCACAGCCCTAAATTTAAAACGCAAACCTATAAAATTCCTAGAAAGTAACAGAGAAGAAAACCTGAATGATCTTGAGTTTGATAATGAATTTTTGGATACAACACCAAAGTCACAATCGATGAAACAAACAGTTGGTAAGTTCGACTTCATTAAAATGAAGAGTTTCTCTGTGAAAGATACTAACAAGAGAATGAAAATTCAAACCACAGGTTAGGAGAAAATATTTGCAAAAGTCATACTGACAAAGGACTGTTATCCAGAATATACAAAGAACTCCTAAAACTCAACAATAATAAATCAGCTCAGTTAAAAGGTGGACCAAAGACTTTGACAGACACCTCACCAAAGAACATATACAGATGGCATATAAGCATATAGAAAGATGCTACATATCATATGTCACCAGGGAAATGCAAACTAAAGTAATAATGAGGTCCCACTGATTACACCAAGTATGTACCAGATATGCCTGTTAGAATGACCAAAGTCCAGAACCCTGATACCACCAACCTCTGGGAAAAATGTGGAGCAACAGGAATTCTCATTCATTGCTGGTGGGAATTCAAAATGGTATAGCTACTTTTGAAGGTAGTTTAACGGTTTCTTACAAAATTAAATGTACTCTTAACATACTGTACAACAATTGCACTCTTCTATATTTATCCAAAGGATTTGAAAACTTAATGTCCACACAAAAAACCTCAACGTGAATATTTATAGCAGCTTTTTTCACATTTGCCAAAATTTGGAAGCAACCAAAATGTCCTTTAGTTAGGTGAATGGATAAACTGTGGTACATCCAGACAATTATTTAGCACTTAAAAGAAATGATCTATCAAACCATGAAAATCCTGGAGAAGACTTAAATATATATTATTAAGTGAAAGAAGCTAGTCTGAAAAAGCTACATATTGTTTGATTCCAACTATATGGCATTCTTGGAAAGGTAAAAAGACCAATGGTTATCAAGAATTAAGGAGAAGAGAGGGATAAATAGGCATAATTGAAGCAGAGAGGATTTTTAGGACAGCGTAACTACTTTGTATTGTACCATAATAGTGAGTACATGTCATTATAGATGTATCCAAACTCATAAAATGTACAGCACCAAGAGTGAACTTTAATGTAAAATGAGGAATTTGAGTGATAATGTTGTGTCAGTATAGGTTCATCAGTATTAACAAGTGTATAATTAAAGTGAGGGATGTTGAAATTGGGGGAGGGCTTTGAATATTATGGGGGTAAGAAGTATAGCAGAAATCTCTGACTTCTCAGTTTTTCTGTGAATCTGAACTGCTCTAAAAATAGTCTATTAAAATTCACATGAGACATAAACATAGGAAAAATTCCAGATCACACCATAAAACTAACTTTTCATAGGTTAGTGACTTAATATATGAATATATATGGAATGTTTAAGGTTTCATTTCTTGTACACTAATAGTTCTGCCTTAATAAGAGATAATAAATTTAGATTAATCATCTGATTTCTAACATAGGGTTAAGATCTTCATTATAATCAGAATGCATTTGGGGGTCACAATTTAGAAGCTTATTTTAAAATTTAAAAGCATTTTGATACCCAGTACCTTTATAAAATAGTTATATAAATAAAATAAAGATATGCTGGGTGCGCCTGGACGCCTCCATCGGTTGTGTGTCCCAACTCTTGATTTCAGCGCAGATCATAGTCTCATAGTCATGGAATCCATCCCTGCTTGGGATTCTCTCTCTCTCTCCCTCTCTCTCTCTGTCCCTCCCCTACTCATAGGTGCACATGCTCTCTCAAAATAAATAAACATTTTCAAAATAAAAATCAAGTTATGCTTAAATAATTGAGTATTAATTAGTAGTATACTGCCAAGAAGCGGGTTCATCCAAAGCATAATCTACAATTAATAGAAAATAATCACATCCATTCTCAAAAATAAACAAATAGCTGTGAGGAGCCAGTCATTATAATGGTTGCTTTTAGTTTAGTCTCATTTGCAAAATATTAAATTTTATCAACTGATTGATATGCTTGCTCAGTTTTACTGGTTAAAGCCTTTTGAAGAGAAATGTTTAAAAAAATGTTTTTAATTTTTTTTAGAGAGAGACAGAGCACAAACAGGGTAGGAGCAGAGAGAAAAAGACACAGAATCCAAAGCAGCCTTCAGGCTCTAAGCTGTCAGCACGGAGCCTGACATGGGGCTCGAACCCACAAACTGCGAGATCATGACCTGATCTGAAGTGGGCTGATTAACTGACTGAGCCACCCAGATGCCCATGAGCAGAAATGTTTAATGATCATGCTAATAAAATTTACTATGTCCATTGGCTGTTAATAAGTTTTGCAGGAAAAGTTTTTGAATTTATATACCCATGTGCCTTTTAGGCCACAGGTTATCCTCAGGATATTGTGTCACTGTCCAGTTCTGTGTTCCCTTTTTAAATATGTGAGAAGAGGTTAAGTATCTGCCTCTTGGTTTCAGCTCAGACGGTCCCTGAGTCAGGCTTCACACTGACAGCATGGAGCCTGCTGGGATTCTTTCTCTCCCTTTCTTTCTGCCCCTCCATTGTTTGCTCATGCTTCCATGCTAGCTTGCACACGCTGTCTCTCTCTCTTTCTCAAAATAAACATTTTTAAAAAAATTAAAATAATTAATGTGATAAGAGTATATGAGTAAAACTAATATGAGAAAGGGGTCTTATTTTTTTTCCCCTCTGGAATCCCTCAACCTCTGTCACCCATTTAGTATGTTTACTTAGAATTCCTTGACATTCTGTGCTGGAGGCAATTTCTCAAATAGGCAGCTCTTTGAAGATTAAGGGTTTTTGCTTTTGTTTAATAATCAGTATGATCAAGCTCTGTTGATAGAGTAAGTGTGGCATACTTGTTATGAACAAATCATTTTATGCACCCATTTTTTTCTTAAGGTTTTACAAATATATTTATTTACGATATGAATTGAATTTATAGGAGTGTGCTGAAAAACAAAGCCAAATTGAACGAGCCATTAAGGAGAAAAAAGCAGTGGAAGAAGAACTAGAAAAGGTAAAAAGGAAAAAAATACCTAAAACTCAACTGCAGATATTTACTGTTACTGTTTGCTCTCATCACACTGCCTACTGGCAACCCCTATACGTGAGTGTTTTTACCTAGTATATATTCAGAGTCTGTACTTAAATACTAGTATTGCCTGAATATATTTTTTATGAGCGGCCATAGTATTTGTACTTTTAACTTAAAGGTGTACATTTTTTTGAAGTAGCTGTCCTTGTTTAAACCTTATTAAATTTTACTTAATCTTCCATATGTTTTTAAATTCTCTGCCAAATTTTATTGGGTTTAGGCCATGTATAAATACAAATATATGTATAACCAGAAAATTACAACAGTCCTCTGATTTTAACCCTTTAAAAGTGTATATTTTTATTTTGTAAGTAGAAAAATATTACTCAAATGATATTTAAGAAAAAATATTGTGAGAAGTATATAGTTTAAAATCTATTTCTTACTAGGTAACTTTTTTATCGTCAGTAAGTATTCCACTATTTTAAAATGCCTTGAGGGAAAAGGGAGACTAAACTTGGTGCAGGATACACGGTGTTTTAAGTGGTACATTAAGATCTTTTGTAGAGAGGTTAAGTAAAGTTACCTAATATTAACAAATACTAATGGTAGCATCAGGATTTGATTTTCAAAGAAGAGCTGCATACATGCGCTGCTATATTGCATAAACTAAATCAGTAAACTTAGCAATCAGTGAAAAACGTGACATATGTGTATTATTGACATAAAAAGATCATGACATCAGATAGTAAAAGAGTCCTTTACAAAGCAGCATATAGCATAAGTATACATGTCATATTCCAAGTGGGATCTTTATGGTCACCTTTCTCCTGCAAGGTTGATTCCTTCTGAGTTACTATCTGTTATAGAATAGGAATAGATCCCATATAGATTTCCACCTGCTATACATCAGGGCTGGGATAAATTTCGTAATATTTACATGGCATAGATTAAGGAATAGGCTTAAATGAGGAAATGTAAAACTTACAAGACTAAAGACAATAGGCAGAGAGAAGGCACAGGTCTCTAATTCTCCTCCTGTCTCACAGACAACTGTGCTGAAGTCACAGCACTGCTGGGACTACAGTATAGGTCTGTATTTTAGTAGTGGGACATTAACTTGCTGATAGAGGAGGAGTGACAAAGCAGTCTTTTCAGTGGAAGAAGATACAGGTTATTGGTCAGGCAGCCTGGATTTAGAGGATAGCTTTCTGTAGAATTTGTTGAAAATGTGAGCTGCTTAGCACCTGAAAATTTTTCAGTTCTTGGGCTGTTATTGGCCCTGTGTCGTGGTAGGAAGCCTAGTCGTATTATAAGAAGCTGAGCTTGGGTACAGCCACTCCTGTTGAGGAAAAAGGAACTCCCGTTTCAGTTAGATCATTGTCTAGTTAAACCACAGGAGGATTCTGGAGTCACTTTCAGATATTTCTACTCATCGCTCCACAGCATATATCTGTATTTTTTAATATCAGAATATAGAATATCAGACACCACTGAAAAAGAAAACTACATGCCAATATCCCTGAGGAACATAGATGCAAAAATTCTCAACAAAACTGAATCCAAACTTATACATTAAAAAAAAAAAAAAAATCATTCACCGCCATCAAGTTAGATTTGTTCCTGGGTTGGAAGGGTTGTTCAGTAGTCACAAATCAGTCAACATGATACATCACATTAATAAAAGGAAGGATATAGTAAATAAATAATTAAAATAAGATATTAAAAGTATTTTAATAGGGGCACCTGGATGGCTCAGTCAGTTGAGCCTCTAACTTCAGCTCAGGTTATGATCTCACGTTTGTGGGTTCGAGCCCCACATCGGGCTCTGTGCTGACAGCTCAGAGCCTGGAGCCTGCTTCCGATTCTGTGTCTCCCTCTCTTCTGTCTTTCTCTGTCTTAAAAATAAATAAAACATTAAAAAATTAAAAAATAAATAAATAAATAAGTGTTTAAATAGTTTACAGTAAGCATGACTAATTTCAAAAATAAGCAATTATTATATGTCAACTTCAGCAGTTTATTTTATAAATGTGAAACAACCAAAATTATTGATATATTTTAGTATGTTACAATGGGAACAGATAAACATGTGATTATGGGTTTTTATTTATCATTGACTTCAGTTTCTCAGCTGTATAATTTGTTAAGACAGTTTTCTTCTGTCAGGTAATACATACAAGCTTCTTTTGCAGATTTACCATGAAGGCAGAGTAAATGACAGTGGTTACAGAAGACTAGAAGAAATGCACCAAAGATGCCTGGTTGCAGAGCATTCAAAAGATGATCTTCAGCTAAGACTTAAGACAGCAGAAAATAAAATAAAACAACTTGAATTAAAGTAAGGTATTCTTTTATATTTTCTGTTAACATTTTTAGAACTCATATACTTTTTGACAGATTCTTTACTTTTCTTAAATAGGGCATGTATATATTGGGGGGAAAAGAAAAGCACCAAAAAGAGTTTTTTCAGGCTTATTTCTGAAAACTAATTTGTTTCAGAAGAAAAGATTTAACGGCATTATACCATTTTATTTCAAATTTCTCCTTTCTGGCAGTTAAATAGAATGCTCATAAGATTGTGTTTTTCCATACTAACTAAGCTATTACAGTGGCTTCCTTATAATTATTGCTTTTATAATCAGTTTATACTTATGTTTCTTTTGTTTTTGAATATTCTATAATAATCCTTCATGATTATTTATTACATTGTCTATTAAAATGGCAAATTTATAATCTGATATATCCATTCTAACTAATTTTCTACCTTTCCTGCCAGAATGTTACTTAATACAGTAAAACTTAATTTGAATTGCACGAAATCTCAATCTGTTACAGAATATGTTTGTTACATATTTTAAAAATAAAGAGGAATACTGTCAGCAATACAGTGGAATGAATTGGAGGTACCCAGCCCATGTCCCTCCACAGAAACAAATATGTGAAAGGCATTCCTGGACAAAAGTGCCTTTGTGAGAGCTTAGGGATCCAGGTAAGAGGTTACATATCACTGTTGCAGCCTAAAAACAGGGAGGCAATCCTACACACCAGTGCCGGCATACACTATGGTCTTATCTATGGGCCAAAGCAGCTCCATCTACATGTGGACTCGGCTCTAGCCCTGCTTGTTGACAGTCCTGCACCTAGCCTCTTCCATGACCCACAGCAGAAGTCATGCCTGTGGGTGCTCCTGATAACAGGCCTGCCAAATTCAGACTTTACTGTCCCTGCAACCTGACTCTAGTTCCACTGTACTGTGGAGGCAGTCCTGTCCACCCAGGAACCAGCCCAGTTCTGGGAGTCCTAACAGTTACCCAGCAGAAGTCACACCTGGCCATACCTCTGGTAACAGGCCTGCCAACCATGGACCTGACTGCAGACTTAGCAAAAACCATGAGACATGAATCCAGCTTTGCTGTATTTGAGGTAGTCTTTCATGGCAAAGGATCCAGCCAGCTACCCAAAACACCCAGTACAAACTACACCCATAGATGCTTCCAGTCAGACCCACTGATCTTAGACCTGACTACAATCCCTGAAGCAGTCTTGTGACCCAGCTTTAGTCCCACTCTACCACAGTCCAAAAACAGTACTGTGCGTATATGGACCAGCTCAGTGGCATCATAGGAGCACCTTTAGGAACTCACTGGACACAACACTTGACTATGCCTTTGGTTACATGCCTGCCAACCATGAACTTGGCAGTAGCCACATGATGTGGTTTCAGCTTTGCTCAACCACAATCCCAGACGCAGCCCTATCAGTTGTGGGACCTGGCAGGAGAAAGTCTTTACCTGCCAAAGTCAGTCTGTAAAGACTAGAAGAGGAATCTGCTGCTTCAAATACACAGATACCAATAAAGAATCAGGCAAACATGACAGCACCAAAAGAAACTAATAAACTAATAAAGGAAACTAATAATTGACCCAAAAGAAATTGTGATCCATGGACTGCTTACCAAAAATTTAAAATGTTGTCTTAAAGAAACTCAGCTATAAGAGAACAGAGTCAGCTAAATAAAATCAGAAAAATGATGAATAACAAAATGAGCAGTTTAACAAAGAAATAGAATCTATTAAAAAGAATCAAACGGAAATCCTAGTGCTGAAGAACTGAACTGAAAAATTTTGTGGAGTTTCAGTAGCAGACTTGATCATTCAGAAGAAGAAAATTAGCAAACTTGGAGAGAGGTCATTTGAAATCATCCAGTTAGAGAAACAAAGAGAAAAATGAATGAAAAAGAGTGAGGAAATCTCATATGAGTTATGGGACATCTTAAAGTGAATTAGAATACACATTATGAAAATCCCAGAAGGAGCAGAGAATGAGAAAGGAACAGAAAGCTTATAAAGAAATAATAATAGAAAACTTCCCAAATCTAGGGAGGGAATGGAACATCCAGGTCCAGGACACTCAATCAGATAGGCTCAACATCAAGAGGTCTTCACCTAAACATTGTAATCAAATTGCCAAAAATAAAAAAGAATTTTTAAACAGGAAGTGACTCATCACATACAAGAGACTCCATCCAACCCCCATAAAAGTATCAATGGATTCTTTTTTTTTTTTAAGTTTTTTTAATGTTTTATTTATTTTTGAGAGAGAGAGAGATACCACGTGAGCACAGGCTCTGAGCTAGCTGTCAGCACAGAGCCTGACACGGGATTGGAACCCACGAACTGCAAGATCATGACCTCTGAAGCCAGAGCTCAACCAACTGAGCCACCCAGGCGCCCCTCAATGGATTTCTTAGAAGAAAGTTTGCAGCAGAGAGAAAGTGGCATGGTATATTCAAAGTACTGAAAGGAAAAAAGTGCAAACCAGGAATGCTATCCCCAGCAAAGTTGTCCATCAGAAATAAAAGAGAGATTAAATCTTTCTAAGACAAAAGCTCAAAAGGGAGTACATCACTATTAGAGCTGCTGTATAAGAAATGCTAAAGAGTTTTTCAAGTGGAATTGAAAGGATACTAATTAGAAACATAAAAATACATGAAAATATAAAACTCTCTGGTAAAGTATATTGTCAAACTCAGAATACTTTAAGACTCATAATAGTACTACCTAAATCACTTTTAACTCTAGCATAGAAGTTAAAAGATAAGAATATTAAAAACAAGAAGCACAATAATGTGATAATTGATATAAATATAAGAAGATGTAAGGTATGACATCAGTAACACAAAATGTAAGGGGACAGAGAAATAAAAGTAATTGAAGTTAAATTGTTACCAACTTAAAATAGACTCATAACAGATGCTTTATGTAAGTCTCATGCTAATCAGAAAAAAATTTAATAAACACACAAAAGATAAAAAGAAAGCAATGAAAGCAACTACTACAAAAATTCAACAAATCACAAAGGAAGACAACTAAAATGAGAGTAAAGGAACAAAGGAACTACAAAATGGAAAACGATTAAAATCACAGTACCTATTAATAATTACTTTTAATTAAGTGGATTAAATTATCGCTTCAAAAGACAGAATTATGGGATGGATTAGAAAATAAGATCCAACTATATGTGCCTACCAGAGAGTCACTTTAAATTTGAGGAAACACATAGGTTAAAAATGAAAAGATGGCAAAAGGTATTCCATGCAAATGCTGCCCAAAAGACAATAGGGGTATCTTGTATCAGACAAATAGACTTTAAGTCAAAAACTATGGCAAGAGGGATTCCTGAGTGGCTCAGTTGGTTAAGCTTCTAACTTCGGCTTTGGTCATAATCTCAGGGTTCATGAGTTTGAGCCCCGCCTTGATAGCTCTGCTGTCAGCATAGAGCGCACTTCAGATCCTTTGTCACCCTCTCTGCCTATTTCCTACTCGTGTGCATGTGCTCTCTCCCCTTCTAAAAATGAATAAACATTCATTGTTTAGTGCAGTGGTTGGGTCCTAGGATAGTTCTATTTTTAACGTTTTTGGAACCTCCATACTCTTTTCTAGAAGTATCCTACACTAGCAATTGCACTATTAGGCATTTACCCAAAGGATAAAGAAATACTGATTCAAAGGGACATATGCACCCCAATATTTATAGCATCATTGTCAACAATAATCAACTACGGAGAGAGCCCAAATGTCTATCAACTGATGAATGGATAAATTAGAGGTGGTATATATACAATGGAATATTACTCAGCCATAAGAAAGAATAAAATCTTGTCATTTGCAGCAACATGGATGGAGCTAGAGTGTATTATGCTAAGTGAGATAAGCCAGGCAGGGAAAGACAAATACAATATGATTTCACTCGAATGTGGAATTTAAGAAATTAAACAGAGGAACATATGGGGGGGGGTGGAGGGAAACAAACCTTAAGAGACCCTTAAAGATAGAGAACAAACTGAGAGTTAATGGAGGGAAGTTGGTGGGGAATGGGCTAAATGGGAATGGGTATTAAGGAGGACACTTGCTATGATGAGCACTTGGTGTTATATGTTAGTGATGAATCACTGAATTCTGCTCCTGAAACCAATATTGCACTGTATGTTAACTAAAACTTAAGTCAAAATTTAAAAAGGAAAAAAATGTGATTATTTCTGATCTTAGCATCTTGTTGATCATTCCCTAGATCCATGATTTCACTAGAAACTTTATCAGCCTGGGGTACCTGGGTGGCTCAGTCAGTTGGGCCAGCTCAGGTCATGATCTTGTAGTTCATGAGATCGAGCCCTGCATCCGGCTCTGAGCTGACAGCTCAGAGCCTGGAGCCTGGTTTACATTCTGTGTCTCCCTCTCTCTCTGCCCCTCCTCCGCTCACGCTTGGTCTCTCTCTCAAAAGTAAATAAACATAAATTTAAAAAAGGAAAAAAAAAAACTTTATCAGCCAAAGTTGAATAGGAAAAAAGAGCTACAGTATAATGGAACTAAAAGACCTCATGTATATTTCCTCCGATACCAGAGAATGTTCACAGTATTTAATTAGCTGAGATTCAAAAGATTGAAATTTTAAAAGATAGGAATATAAATTAGCATATTGAAGCAACTTACATGTTTGAAGGTTGTGTCACCAGTAATCCATTGTTGAGAAAGGTCAAGAACTATAACCTATTTAAACTGATAAAACAAGAGATTTTTGGAGCTGGGAGTTTATAAAACACCATTGTAAAGTCCTACAACAGAAAATATGAAATAGGTCTTACTGTAATTTAGTAATCTAGACAGCTAATGTGTCTTCCTATGGTGTTAATTGAAGTAGTAAAGAAGTTTTGATCGTTACCTACTTCACCTTCCTTATCATTAGCTTCAGTGTATCCCCTTGAAGTGCTTGTTACACAGTGATTCTCAGTGATAGTAAAAATTTGAAAAAAGTTTCACATAGATTTTCTAGGTGAGTGGTAACTGTTCAGTTTATTAGTTAAGATTGCTAAGTTGAATGTATTTGCCTGGGCTAATACAACATTGTAAAACCACATAGTTTTAAGTCCTCAGTGAAATGAAATGGGCCAGAACAAAGAAAACAAAAATCTATACTATAAGACATAGACTGCTTGACTTCTGTTACAGATCATTAAGTTTAATTAAAGGTTCCTTTTGTTTTTTTAATCAGTTCCTCAGAAGAGATATCTCGTTGCCAAGAAATGATTCATAAACTTCAAAACTTATTGGAGTCTGAGAGAGAAAACTGTGGATTTGTCAGTGATCAAAGGCTGAAACTTCAGCAAGAAAATGAACAGTTACAGAAGGAGATTGAGGATATAAGAAAGATTGCTCTTGAAGCTCAAAAAGAAGCCAAGTTAAAGGTATTTTCAAGTCCACTTAGAGTTAAATGTGTACTTGTGAAAATCAAAATATAAGAGAGACCCAGCAAAACATTTTGGGCCTTTTTTTTTCTGCCTTTTCATCAGATAGCACTAAATCATAATGCAGAGCATTAACCAGTCTTTTTTGTATTGTAGAATTTGGCAAGCATACTTGAAAATGATTGCTTTCACTATCCACACACACAAAAAATTCTTTCCAACCATGAAACACACTGATACTCCTGCCAAAGCAATTTAAGCAGTGCTAGCAAAACTATAGATTAGATAACTGTACAGACTGCCATCCTCTCTTCTACAATAGCCCCTTGAAACTGAGCTCTCAAACTAACTCTGTAGAGGTGCTGCCTCAGTGTGCACAGACAGCCTCTCACAGGTGGTCTAAACTCCCCATGCTAGGAGGGAGGCAAGGGATAAAAGTCTCTTCTAAAAAAAAAATTGCCCTTTATTTTCCCTCTCCTTTCCTCCTCCTTCATACTAATGCTTAACGTGCTTTGACAATAGGAACATGGTAACCTGTTTAAGGGAGTTTCAGGAAGCACCAGGGTCACCGTCAGCAGTTTGCTTGCCTTACCCCACTCCACACGACTTCTGTGAGAGGTGGCGGTAACCCTTTATGACCAAGATCTGTGTCTCCCAGCCTCATAGTAAGGACATGAGATAGCAGCATTCGTTTTTCACTTTGTTGTTTGTTCCCGTGTGCTCATCCAAAGTCACCTTCCAGCCTACTTCATATCAACACCTATGCATTGCCTTCTGCAAGTATCAGGCACTGTAGTCATTTATAAGAGCTTTAACTCTGAAAGAGAGCCCCAGATCATACAGAGGAGTTTGTACTTTATGGTTTAGTCTGTGGGAAATCCTTGAAGAACGGAAGGGAAAAATCACACTACCAGATATCGACTTGATATAAAGCTATGGTAATTAAGACAGTATGCTACCAATAATAATCAATTTCTCAGTGAAACAAAACGTAGTCTGGGAACAAACCCATATTTCATAATCACCTCATTTATAACAAAAGTGCCACTGTAGTTCCACAGGGAAAGAATGAGTTTTATAAAAAATGATGCTAGGTCAATTGGGTCCATATTTTAAAAATAAACCTTGACCCCTGTATCACACCACACATTTAAATTCATTTGCGCTGTCTTGTAGACCTAAATCCAACATATAAAACAATGGAGCTTCAAGGAGAAAATCTTCATGATCTTGGGTAAAAAAAAGAATTTCTTAATGAGAACACAAAATGCAGTAATCATAATTAATTAGATTTCATTAAATTAATATTGAGTCATCAAAAGACACCATTAAGTACAGTGCTAGCCCTCGTTTGCCAGTTTTGCCTATTAAAAATCACAGTCCAAATTGTCAAAAAAAAAAAAAAAGAAGACACCATTAAGAGAATGAAAAGTTAAAGTATTTCTAATACAGAAAGTATATATAATGCATTATAATATACATTTGTAATACAATAATATATAAATAGAATAGAACATAACCAAAAAAAGTCTGATATCTAGAATATAAAAATTGTACCAGTTAATGATAAAACAGCAGTTAATAAGAAAAAAAAACACCCATTTCCAAAAGTGGGCAAAAACCTTAAATAGGCACTTCATAAAAGAGAATTTATGAAAAAATGTTCAACTGCATTATTTATCAGAAAATTGTAATTAAAATTGCAGTGTACCACTGCATACCTACCAGAGTGGTTAAAATAAAACTAAGAGTATCAAGTGTTGACAAAGATGTAAAGTACTGGCACCTTCATACAATACTTTGAGAATGTTAATTGGTAAAACCAGCAGTATCTTTTAGAGTTGGACATACATACAATGCCAAAAAATCCTGACTACATACCCACAGATATGAATGCTTATGTTCATGAAAACATGTGTATTAGAATATTCATAAAAGTTTTAATCATATCAAACACTGAAAATAACAAATGTCCATCTACATGAGATTACATAAATAAATGGTGGTATACTCATATAATGAAATAGATGCACCAATAAAAAAGAATGAACTATGTCTATAAGAAATAATGGATGAATTTCACAGACCTAATGCTGAACAAAGAAGCCAGACATGAAAAATCTCATTGTCTATTAATTTCATTATATGAAAGTCAAGAATAGGCATAATTACCTATGAGGATGAAATCAGAATTGAGGTTACAATTTCAAAGGGTGAGTACTGATTTTTTTTAACATTTATTTATTTTTGAGAGCCAGAGACAGAGCATGAATGGGGGAGGGAGACACAGAGAGGGAGACACAGAATCTGAAGCAAGCTTCAGGCTCTGAGCTGATGTGGGGCTTGAACTCCTGGACCACGAGATCATGACCTGAGCCGAAGTCAGAGACTTAGCCAACTGAGCCACCCAGACACCCCTGAGTTAGTATTGATTAGAAAGATGTGAGGGAACCTCCTGAGGTATGTAAATCAGGGTGGTGACTCTGGTATGTCAGTATATGTGTAAAACTTGAGTTGTAACCTTGACTTACATAGTTCATTGTAAGGAAAAGAAAGATAAACTTTGGCAAAGAAAAGTTTAGTAGGAATGTAGATAAAACAAGTATCTGTGGATGATGAGCATATAGGGATTCGTTGTAATATTCTTATTTTGCATATGCTTGAAAATTCTCATACTAAAACGTTTACATAATAAAATAAGTCAGTGTACTTGGTGAAAAATGCTGTATCATCTTCTGTTTTAAATTTTATATTTTAAACTTCATATGGATTTATAACTAAAAGCTATTAGTGACACTATAAAACATTAGTGGGGAATTTAGGCAAAGAACTTTCCTAGCAAAACAAACAAAAATGGAAGAAATTGCAAGCGAATATATTGATAGGTTTAAGTATATAAAGTTTTTAAACATTTAGGACCACTTATAAAATATTTAGAAAAGAAATAACTGGGGGAAATAATTTTAGATGAGACAAAAGATTTAAAAAATTCATATGTAAGGAGCTTTAAAAATATTAAAGAAGAATATTTGTAACCCAATAGAAGAACATGTATGAGATGTGAGCAGGATTCACAAACTAAGGAAACAAATTGCTAATAAACAACTTTTTTTAAGTTTAAACTCACTATTAATTAACTACATAGTTATCAGTTAGTGAATGTGCAACTCAGAGTTTAAAATGGTTTAAAATTTAGGGGCCCCTAGGTGGCTCAGTCAATTAAGTGTCCGACTTCGACTCAGGTCATGATCTTGTAGTCTGTCAGTTCAAGCCCCTCACTGGTCTCTGTGCCTGGCAGCTCAGAGCCTGGAGCCTGCTTTGGATTCTTTGTCCTACTTTCTCTCTGCCCTTCCCTCGCTCCTGCTCTCTCTCTCAAAAAAATAAATAAACATCAGAAAATTTAAAAAAATAAAATGGTACACATTTAGAGTCTAAATTTTGATCATAAGAAAATAATTTAAAATTTAAAAAATTTAATTTAAAAATATTGCAACATTATTCATAATAAGAAATGAAGGAACAATGATATGATATATCTATAAAATACTGTATTGAGTCATTAAAAATTTTTTGTAAATAATTTATAATGCTTTTATATTGCTATGTTCTAAGTTTTAAAACAATAGGAAAAATATAAGTATATACTTACATATATTGCAATTCTGTATGCACTAATCCACATTCTAAAATTCATAAATAAAAAACAATAGAGTAGAGGTAGTTATCTCTGAGTTGTCGATTACAGAGACCTTATATTTGTTTTTAATTTTTTATCTTTCATTATTTTACAATATACATATGTTTTGGGGTTTTGGTTTTTATAATGGGGGAGAGGGGAATCAATGACTTTTCCCTACCTGGTACTACATTTTATCTCTCTTCAACAGTTCCAGAGAGTAATTGATGTTTTGGAGAACCAAAGAATGACAGAAAGTTTATCTATCCCACTTTTCCCACCAAACTGCTTCCTTTTGTCAAGTCTGCATCTAGCTTAGAATTATTGGTAAATAAGGGAAGAACCTCTTAACTAACTACATAACTGTAAATTATACCTTAAGAAGGAGGGTTGCTGTCAGGTAACTACTGTTTTGTAGCTGATTCCTTCTTTGATAACATAGGAACCTAGTGCTATACTTGGCTGCTTTTCTCCTTGAAAGAGTGTGATCTTCCATAGATAAACTGAAAGGGGCCAAAAAAGATCAAGACAGTTGAATATTGAAAAGTCAGTTAGCTGAAAACCTTAACTTATTATTTAAAATATTCATTTGTTTTTAAGGCCACTGCATTCCTTTCAGCCCTATTCTAACTTCTCTGTTCTTTCTGCCAGGATTCTCCATTTCTTTGTGGTCTAAATCCTCCTCATAAGTACATAAAATTAGGAAATGGATAGTTTTTAGCAACCCAGTCTACTTGTGTGAGTGATTCTCTGCAAAGGAAGAGCACAAAGGAAAAAGGGAGACCGTAAATCCTTTCTTCCCACCAATATACTGACTTTAATCGTTAGTGGGACTTCTGTTATAGGAGACTTAGTTGCTTGTAGCCCATAGCTTTCCAACATCTCTACAGATCTGGTGAGTTAAATCGTTGGAATTTCATCAGCTAAAGGATCTGGTGTGTGTTAAAGACTATATTTTGATACCAAAAAAGCCATCATTCATTGGGTCTGCAGATGTGTTTTGGTAACTTTACTATGTTTCAGTTGCTGAAGATGTAATGAAGACATCTTCCCTCCCCCAACCATAAAACTATAATTTTTGTATGGACATGGGCAGACTTTAAACATATATTTACAAACTAATAAATACTCTTTAGGAAAAATGTAGAGCACTGAGAGAGCTTATAAGAGAACTAAGTTTTAAAAATTGAATAGAAATAACTAAGACAAGAAGGAGGAGTAAGATTACTCCAGGCAGAGGGAAATACATGTGAAAATGAGCCAAGAATGAGAAGCCATTGTAACAGAAACAAAGAAAAAGAAGGGAATAGTAGCACAACACAGGCTTGTAGAAGTAGACAAAGACCAGGTTATCATGAAGAACCTCAGAACAAGGCTTAACAAATTACCATTAGACTCTCTAAGAAGAAATGGGGAGTTTACTAGGTAGACAGACTTCTAAAACTATATAGATGCATATATCAGTTTTTAATACATATATGAGAGAGACAAAGACAGAAATTTCTGCCTAACATATTAAGAACCATGCTTCTCCAGACAAGGTTGAGATTGAGACAAAGGAGTAGGAGTATATTCAAATCTAAATTGGCAGAATCCAATAATACAAAAATTATTAAAATAGTAGGTGTCAAGGAGCCTCAGGAGCTTGTAATAGAGAATTAATAAATCCAAGGTTGTTTTCCCAATGCAAGTATTTATAAAGTCTTAAATTTCTACTTGTATATTATTTGAGAAACTAAATTTAAGAGTTTTAGGACGCATGTTGCATTTAGCAGAAGTAGTGAGAACAGAGTATTTGCAGTTTACCCCAAGAATCATAGATTTTGCTGTTGTTGAGTTTTCCTTGGTATTGAGTAAAATTGAGTCCCTTAGTCACTCATTTTTGATTTTGGAAAGTGGCCATATTTAATTAATTACTACAAGCTATACCAGCTGTGGTGATTTTTAAAATATATTACTTTAAAATATCACAAGATAGATATTCTTTATAATATTTCTTTCATATAGTAAGATAAAGATGGCCTGAGAGTACACCAAATAAATTGTTCTTGTGACTATTTTCTCAGTTGCCTCAAGGATGGTAATAGACAGTTTCATTCTAGAAGCATGCAAGAGAAGGTAATTTATTATAAACATTGAATGCCTGAGAACATTAGGGCTTAATTTTCTTTCTGAACCCCAATTGAGAATGTTTCTAGTGTATCCAAAAAGCATTTACTTATATGTTTATTCTGCAATAATGTATTTTTACTATAATGATGTAAATTACCTGGAAATAATGGGCAATCCTTCCATATGAGAGTATGAAAATCACTATCCATAGTCTTTTTTTCTTGAAAAAGAAATATTTATTTATACCATAACTGAAGTGGTAAAGAAGTTCTCCTATATTATTTTCTTTACAAACTCTTTAAAAGACAATTTGAAATTGAATATGAAGTGACTTGAAGGGATTCTAAGTTGTTGAGCACATCAAGGTGCTGAGAGGAAGGTGCCCTTGGAGAGGTCATGGAGGCTCTGCATACCCCCAGATCCATACCTTGCCCTATGTATCTATTCCATTTGCCTGTTTCTGAGTTGTACCCTTTATAATAAATTTAATAAACTTTTTCTAATGGTTTGAGTAAAAATCTCTCAGTTATTTGAGAGCATGAACATTTTCCATGGATCGTGGCATCAAAAGTGAAAGTAGATAATGAGAATAGTTTTATATTAGATAGTTTACTTTTTTCCTACTGGCATTTTAAGATGTTGAAGAAAGTTTTGCAAAAAAACATTGTCCCATCATAATTCTGGTTTCACTAAATTTATAATACACGATCTCTTCATTTGTAATGAAGGAAAAGTGTAAATTATTTTTATATAAATTTCTCATCTGAACATTTCTGTGCCACAGATACCACAATGAATGATTCTTTTTGTAAATGTCATTGATCAGTGTACCCCCTACAACAGGGAAAAAAAAAAAAGATACTGTGTTCATTTTATTCCTTAGATCAGTACAATGGAACATGAATTTTCAATAAAGGAACATGGATTTGAAGTTCAGTTGAAAGAGATGGAAGACAGTAATCGAAATACCACTGTTGAACTGAGACATCTCTTAGTAACTCAACAGAAGGCAGCCAATAGGTGGAAAGAAGAAACAAAGAAACTTACTGAAAGTGCAGAGATTAGAATCAGTAATCTAAAGTAAGTTCACTATTTGTTTGATACGTTTTACAGAATAAATTATTTAATCTATAATATCCTTGCCATAATCTTTTTGTAAAAATATCTTACACTTTTTATTCAAATATTTATTGAACTGCTATGAAAAATATTAAGCATTATAAACCAAAACTCATACTTAAAATTTTGAAAACTTTAGGCATACTTCACAAAATATAATGATTTTTTTGGACATGGTGGTTTAGAAACTTAATACTCTTTGCATACAGGTATAGCATATAGCATGTTTCGTGGTCGCAACAGAATATGATTGATTTGCAAAGCCTGAAATATTTGCTCTCTGGCCCTTGAAGAGAAAGTTTGCTGATCCCTGCCTGGAAATTACTTGAGCTTTTATTTCTAATGCAATGGGATGCTATGGAAAGCTTTTAGCAAAGTGATAGGATCAGGCTTACATGTTCAAAAAGCCAGTTTGATTACAGTTTGGAGACTAGACCAAAGGGGCAAGGGTAGAAGGGAGAAGGTCAGCAAGTACTATAATAATTGGTGTATAAAATGATTGTAACTTGGATTAGATTTTAAAGGGTTGGAAATCATTTTTAAAGTTTGAACCATGTTAATTAAGTATGTATTACCTAGAAGACATTTAAAGCAAGATATTAACTAGTTAGTAGTCTGTAAGTTTGAAGTTCAGGGAAGAGATTGCATCAGGAACTCTAAATGTGGGACTCATTAACATACACGTGATTTGTAAAGTCGTGGGATAATATTTTGTAAAAAGGAAGTATAGATAGAGAAATTAAGCTTTCTGAAGACTTGAGTCCCCAAAGTTAAATTCTGGAGAGATGAAGACTGAGTCTCAAAGTCTGAAAGAGACTGAGAAAGAATATTCAGAGAAATAAGAATCATGACAGAATGGTTTAAAAAATTTTTTTCGAAGGAAGTATAAGTAATAGTAATAGATGATATTTACTTAGCACATAATGCTTTTTTTTTCTTGTTCTAAACAACTTAGATATACTTACTTAAACTTAACAACAACCCTACATTTTACCATAGAGAAACTGAGGCTGAGGGATGTTACAGAAGTTATTGAAAGTCACTTAGCTAACAGAATGACCAGTAAAGACAATACGCTTTTAGATACTAGCCCTTTATCTGATAATGTCATTTACAACTATTTTTTTCCCATTCTGTCTGAACTCACCAAACTCCACACCCAAAAAACAAATAACCCAGTGAAGAAATGGGTAGAAGACATAAACAGACACTTCTCCAAAGAGGACATCCAGATGGCCTACAGGCACATGAAACGATCCTCAACATCACTCATCATCAGAGAAACACAAATCAAAACCACACTGAGATACCATTTTAGCCAGAGTGGCTAAAATGAACAAATCAAGAGACTATAGATGCTGGCGAGGGTGTGGAGAGACGG
>NC_043700.1:90451072-90494957 GCF_006229205.1 Suricata suricatta
TATATATATATATATATATATATATATACAATGGAGTACTACATGGTAATGAGAAAGAATGAAATCTGGCCATTTGTAGCAAAGTGGATGGACCTCCAGGGTGTCATGCTAAGCAAAACAAGTCAGGCAGAGAAGGACAGATACCATATGTTTGCACTCATAGATCTAACAGGAGACCAGGAGAAACCTAATGGAGGACCAGGGAAAGGGGAAGAGGGAAAAAGAGTTGGAGAGAGAGAGGGACGCAAAACTTGAGAGACTATTGAATACTGAAAACGAACCGAGGGTTGAAGGGGGAGGGGAAGGGGGAAAGAGGTGGTGGTGATGGAGGAGGGCACTTGTGGGGAAGAGCACTGGGTGTTGTATGGAAACCAATTTGACAATAAACTCTTTTAAAAAAGAAGACAATAGGCTTTTAACTATTGTTTCATAAAATGCTACAGTGGTTGAATATGGTGAGGACTGAGAATGGACCTTTTTGTTGGCCTTTGATGGTCTTTGTTAACCATGGTAAGAACAGTTTTGGTGGAATGCTGGAATAAAAATGTATTTGGAATGAATTGAAGAGAAAAAGAGAACTTCTTCCAGGTAATGGTGAGCTAGACAGTTTGAAACAATCCTCCACCACAACTAAAAAAAGTAAGATGTATTATAAAAAGCATCTACTCAGAGCATAAAAGTACTAACAAAATAATTAGACCAATTTGACCTTATCCCGGGGATGCAAAATTATTAAAGCATTTGAATTTAAGTAATATATCAGGTGCCTGGGTGTCTCAGTCAGTTAAACCTCCAGCTTTGGCTCAGGTCATGATCTTGCAGTTCTTGAGTCTGAGCCCTGCATTGGGCTCTGTGCTGACAGCTCAGAGCCTGGAGCCTGCTTCCAATTCTGTGTCTCCCTCTCTCCTTTCTTTCTTTTTCTTTTTTCTTTCTTTCTTTTTTTTTATAGTTTATTGTCAGGTTAGTTTCCGTATATCACCCAGTGCTCATCCCAACAGGTGCCCTCCTCCATGACCATCACCCATTTTCCTTTCTCCCCCACCCCCTTGATCAACCCTCAGTTTGTTCTCAGTAATTAAGTATGGTTTGCCTCCTTCCTTCTCCTTAACTACTTTTTCCCCTTCCTCTCCCCTATGGTCCTCCGTTAAGTTTCTCCTGTTCCACATATGAATGAAAACATATGGTATCTGTCTTTTTCTGCCTGTGTGTCTTCCTCTCTCTCTGCCACTCCCCTGCTCATGCTCTGTCTCTGTCTTTCAAAAATAAATAAATGTTAAAAATTTTTAAAAGAAGTAATATAGTTTACTGCATTAGATTTTATAAAAGAAAAATTATAAGGTCTTATCAATAGATACAGAAAAAGCATTTGATAAAGTTTGATATACATTTATCATTTTTCAAAATATCTCTTAGCAAACCAGAAATAGAATTTCTTTAATTTTGTAAAGGTATCTATTGTAAAGCAAACATTTTTATTGGCAAAAAAATGTTATTAACTTTCCTTTGAAGATTGGGAAAATACAAAAAAGTTCATTATTATCACTTCTGTTAATATTTGTATCAGAAGTCCTTTTCAGTGCACTGTGGCAAGAAAATGAAATAAAAGTTAAACTAGAAAGGAAGGAAGAAAACATTCTTCACAGATAGCACAACTGTATATGTAACAAGTCCAAAATAATTAATAGATAATAAGCACATACATAAAAATCAACTGTATTTCTATGTACCCACAACAAATACTTCAAAATAAAATCTATAATAGTAACCTTTATAAGGCATCAAAATACATCAAATAGCCAGGAATAAATCTAACAATGTATAAGACTTCTACATAACTATGGTATCAGGAAGATTAATGAGGTCTAACTAACTAGAGGTCAGGTTAATTGATCAGAATTCTTAATGTTATACATTTGTAACAGCCTCCTCCCACCTCCAGTCATCTATAGATTCAGTGTAATCCCAGTTAAAATCATAGCACATGGAACAGTATCCAAAATATATTAGGGGAGGGGCACCTGGGTGGCTCAGTCGGTTGAGTGTCCGGCTTCAGCTCAGGTCATGATCTCGCGGTTCGTGGGTTCGAGCCCCGCGTCGGGCTCTGTGCTGGTGGCTAGCCCAGAGCCTGGAGCCTGTCTTCGGATTCTGTGTCTCCCTCTCTCTCTGACCCTCCCCTGCTCGCACTGTCTCTCTCTGTCTCTCAAAAATAAATAAAAACATTAAAAATTTAAAAAAAAAAAACAAAAACAAAAACAAAATATATTAGGGGAAAAAAATAAGTATTATACAGTCTGTATAGCAGTCTACCCGTTAAGAGAGGAAAGGCCGTGTATGTATGTACATGTGTGTAGACAAACATGCTACATATACACTGTGTTCACTTACACATGCACACATTCTCAAGAAGAGAGGTGACCAAAACAGTCACTGAAATGGTTATCACTGAGGAGAGAGAAAGGAGCAAAGGATGGAGAGACTTCTTTGAATGAACCTTGTTTTATATAGCTTGAGTTTGAAGCTATATAAATGTTCTTATAATTTTAAATTAAATCAAAAATTTTCTTAACCCAAAAATTGAAAGTAAAGTTAAACAAATGAACTAATTGCGTAGGAAGTTAATGACTTAATTACACAGATAAATTATTTCAAGTGACATTAAACACAGTAATTAGACTGTATATCCCTAGTAAGATAAATCCTAAGGATAAAAGGAAATGTTTAAAAACCATAAACTGTTTTTAGTTATATCATTAGAAATAATATTGTATTATTATTGTGAAACTTATAATTACGAGATAAAGCAATTGAGTATATAAATGCCTTTAAGAACCAAGATTGTTATAATAGAGAAGAAACTCAAAGAAATTAAATAAAACTTGTAATTCTAAATTGAAATTGGGAACATTATGGGAACTCATGATGTGTTTTCCTATTAAAAACGTGTATCTCATGGCTCTGTCCACCACAAGGGCCTGGAAGCAGTGACCAGTGTTCTGTTGCAATGAGGTATCCCAAAAGAAACCAGGACTCTTTCAAGAAATAATTAATTACAGATTTAGGATAGGAAAGTAGAAGGTGAGCCTACACAGAAAACACTTTGTTGTAGCAAGAGGTGACAGAGGTATCAAGATTACTTGGGTCGTGTCACAAACTTAAGTAGGTCCCCTCTGGCTGATGTGGGGCCAATTTGAACATCAAAAAGAATATCTGCAATAAATTGAAACATGTCAAATATATTAAAAATCCATGACTTGGGGCGCCTGGGTGGCTCAGTCGGTTAAGCCTCCAGTTTCGGCTCAGGTCAGATCTCACATTTGTGAGTTCGAGCCCCGCGTCAGGCTCTGTGCTAACAGCTAGCTCAGAGCCTGGAGCCTGCTTCCAGTTCTGTGTCTCCTTCTCTCTCTGCCCCTCCCCCTCTCATGCTCTGTCTCTCTCTGTATTAAAAATAAATTTAAAAAAAAAATTAAAAAAATATTTTTAAAATCCATGACTTCAGAATGATATTTAATAAAAAAAAAATAAATAAAAGCCTTCGGACACATTTGGAAGATGCTGTGAAACCAGCTCATTCTGGAAAAAGATAAAGGGGAAAATCAAACTTTTATTGTACCTTTCCTTTACTCACTATACTTCATCAAATGTTACTTGGTCTTTCCTACTATAATAGCCTTGACTTCATTGGTTATGGAACCAGTGTAGAGATTTTGCCAGTTAGTTGTTCAGTGTGTCCGTTCCAACTAGGCATCCCAGAACCAGGGAAATAACCACAGAGAGGATTGTGGGCCCACTACGCCCATTGTGAGACAACTTAAGCCAAGACTTCACTGATGATCTGATCTGCATAACCACTCCTAGTTGGTGACCACAGTGGTATTTGAGATCTGTAGGAATTTTTTGAGCAACCCTGCCCAGCAATACTGAAAATGTCCTGGACCTCTCTTACACCACTGCATGGCCACCATGCTAAGTCTTCACAGGTCCCTTCGAGGAAGGCCAGGAGGCTGTATACATGGATGTATAACGGATTCCTTCTAAACTAACCTGCAACTCTTATATTCATTCAAGAGGCTTTGAGTCTATTTCCTGACTCAAGTTTGAGAAATGGTTAAAGGGCTGTGACATTTTCTTATAGTGATTCAAGTCAGGATTCTATTCACAAGACCTAGAGGTTTTCTACTTCTCCAAATCAACTGAAAATTTAGTAGGCTGCCCATCTGTTTCAGTTTTAAGGTCACAGTATTCAAGATAACCAATCCCAAAGACTCTGTAGATTAGACTATTCTAATTACTTCTTCAATTCTGCTACCCATTCTAGTAAGGATAACTGCATTTTCTCTGTAGGTATAATGCCACCACATCACCGTTGATATTGAGAATCCTATCATTAATCCTGAGTTCAGGAAACCCACCTCCGTGGTAGTAGTCATCATTTCTATTCCATAGTGAACAACCACTGCGGAGTTCTGCAAGGATACTGGCGTAACTCTCATGACTATTTCACAGGGTCTTCACGGAGAAAATGTCCTATGGACCCCTGAGAGTCAGAGGATAGATGAGCTGCTTTTATGCTAAAAAAAAACAAACAAAAAAAAAAAAACCTCACTCTAACCTTCCAATCTCTCCCAGTACTACTTATTCTCAAATGGGGATTACTTTGTCCTTCTCCCATCCTTGGAATATTTATCTTGAAAATATCCCAAGACCTGTAGGGATGATACTGGCATCTAGTGTCTAGAGGCCAGGGATGCTGCTAAACATCCTACAGTGCACAGGACAGCCCCTCACAGCAAAGCGTTTTCCAGCCAAAGATGTCAGAAGGGCCAAGGTTGAAAAACCTTGCTTTACACCATAACAAGGGTCTTCTTACATGTCAATATCATTCAGTATAGGTCAGTCTTGAAGCCAGATTTTGTTCAAATAAGCAGGCAAATCAAGATACTTGAGCTAACACACTGAATCCAGAATATCTGTTTTGTGAGCCCATGTTGATACATCAGTTTGGCCTAATCTAATCTTATTCCTTCCACTGTAATCTAGTAGCGTTAGGATCTATTCTCACACATACTCCCCAGTTTCTGCCTATATATAATTGGCAGAATCATGTAATTATGTTAGTGTATTGTACTTCCTCATATGTCATTCTCTCAAGCCTGTCAGACTTGAGTCTGGCTATATATATATATATATATATATATATATGCAATGAATTATGGTGAGGCATATCCTGAAGACAGTTACCTGTTCCTTGTAAGGCAATGCCTTCAGTGGAGGCTTTTTCAGACTCCTCAGGCAAAGGATACTTACCATTCCAAATAGTGTGGAAGGACTGCTTCTGTTGGCAAAGGAAGCATGGCAGAATATAGGGGTTCAAGGTCCTAGCTTCATTGAAGTCCATCTGAACACATGTTCCCATAACAATTTTCAGGGGAGAAGAGATTCTGCTAGGTTGGGGGTTCAGTTTGTGTTGTATAGCCACACATGGGATTAGACTTTGCATTTGATTATGATAAATCTCAGCTTTGCAGGCAGAAAAGATAGTGTTTCTTTTAGGTAGTCATAATAGCTTTCAGGTTCCTAACCTGGACTTTGAGCTGAGCATTTGAAACTGAGTTCTTTATTGTGATCCTCAGAGCTCTTCAGTATACCTAGAAGTCCCATTACACTCCTTGTTAATAACTAAAGTGTTTTATGTCTAACTTATTTGTCCTCATTTGATCACTCAAAACCTTATTCTTTTTTTTTTTAATGTTTATTTACTTATTTTGAGAGAGAGTGTGTGCATACTGGCAGGGGAGGGGCAGAGAGAGAGGAAGAGAAAGAACCCCAAGCAGGCTCTGAGCTGTCAGTGCAGGGCCCAAAGTGTGGCTCCATTCCATGAATTATGAGATCATGACCTGAACCAATCAAGACTCGGACGCTTAACCAAGCCACCCAGGCACCCCAAAACCTTACCATTTATAGGCACTTGATTATGTAGGTGATAATTTAAGTAACTTTTGCCATTGCATAGCATGGATTACAAGTGTAACCTTTACCAACCTTTACCAGTGGCCTTTAAATCTAATCACAGCAGAAAACTAGTTCCAGTTAATACCGAATCAGTTAGAGTACCCATTCTTGAGGTTATATTTTTCTGAAACTACTTCTGTAACTGAAATCAATCCCTATATATATCGGGATTTATTCTGGAAAATAGGGCTACTCTGAAGGATACAGAATATGGGATTTGTTTTGGAAATTAGGTCCCAACCTCAACCCAGAACCAGGCAAGGAAAGAAGTGCTGGGAAATTTAGTTCCAGCTTAGCTAGTTCAAAGCCACCACCTGTGTTTGTCATAATTCGTGATGTTGGACAAAGCACAATGTTTACATATGGAAGTAGGGAACCATATAATACAGACTTAACATCAGTCTGAAGATTATATTTATGATGGCTATAATTTGTTGAATGTATACTATTGCCTAACACTTTACACACTCATTTAATAATTATAAAAACTTATGAATAAATGCTATTATGCTTCCTATATTAGGGTTCTTCAGAGAAACGGAACTAATAGGGTGTGTGTGTGTGTGTGTGTGTGTGTGTGTGTGTGTGTGTAGAAAGGTTTATTTTAAGAATTTGGCTCATGTGATTGTGGAGGCTTAGCAAATATAAAGTTTTCTGATGGAGGAAACTAACAAGCCAGAGATTCAGGAAGCAGTTGCAGGTTCCAGTTTTAGTCCAAAAACATTCAGGCTAGAGACCTGAAGAGCCATCATTACTGTTCACGTCCAAAGGTGGTCTCCTGCAGAATTCCCTCTTGCTTGGGGGAAGTCTGGTTTTTGTTCTAGGAAGCCATCAACTAGTTGTATGAGGCCCACCCACATCATGGAAGGCATTCTTCTTCATTCAAAGTCCAGTGATTTAAATGTGAATTTTATCTAAAACACTCTCACAGAAACATCCAGAATAATGCTTGATTAAACATCTGGGCACCATGGCCCAGACAAGTTGACACATAAAAATAACCATCATACTCTCCATTTTACACGTGAAAAAACTCTAGACTTTAAAAAATTTGTACAGATCCATAATTCATTATCTGCTATTTTAAATTTGAAAAAAACTCTGAAAACAGACTTTTCCTAAGTTAGCTGCCTACACTTTGGTGGCAAAACACAACTTGAACTGACAGGAGGCTACTTATGGTGTAAGTATATCTGTGTGTGTGCATGCACACACACACAAACATATACACATAGATACAGATACACAAACACTTATTATGACTATTCATATGTTTTACTGAGAAGTATTTATGACTACTATAATCTCTGTCCTACTCTAAACCCCTAAAATATTTTTATGTATGTGGATATTTGGATGTGTTAGGCTTTGCTATATTATACATATAACTTTTACACACCAACTAATTATTTCCAGTAGGTTATTGATAGTGAATGTGTTTTATTTCAATTGATATTCTCTGAAGTATCAAAGTACTTTGCCAAAATGAAGCACATAGAATGTTGAATATAATTGTCTTGAGTCTGTCAAAATAATTGTAACACAGCTCTGTCTATTGCTTTCATCTGGGCTAGAAAGATTGTTAAAGCTCTTTACAACTTGTGACTTCAAGAATAGTACTTTATTTTTTGAAAAATAATTTACCCTAGTTATATACTCATTGGCAAGGAATTTTTACATGATTCCCTTGAGCTGTCCCTTTATTACATAGGAGTCTGTGAGTTCTAAGATTATCCATATTTTTGGGTAGGATATTATTTTATTCAGAAAGATCAAAGAATGTCTTCAAAAATTATAGCTATCTTATGGGGAGCCTGGGTGGCTCAGTCAGTTAAGCATCCAACTCTTGATTTTGGCTCAGGTCAGGATCTCACAGTTTGAGTTTTAGCCTCCTGTGGGGCTCCACACTCGTGCTGACAGTGTGGAGCCTACTTGGGATTCTTTTACCTCTCTGCCCCTCCCTTGCTCATGTGCTCGCTCTCGCTCTCTCTTTCAAGAATAAATTGTAGATACCATAGACTTTAAGTTTTATAGATCTTAAATTCCATATGCTTATATTTTAGTATACAGGATTAAATATATTTGACCAGAAAGCACTTTAACTTATGCAACAAATGCTCATAAATTGAATTCTTACATCTAAAAATCCTTTTTTTTTGAGAGAGAATGCAATTTCAATAGAGATTGAAAGAGAGAGAGAGGGAGAGAGAGAAGTGGGGCTCCCTTGGAGCTCATGCTTACCTTATGCAGGGCTGGAGCTCACCTAAAGTGGGGCTCGAGCTCACCTGCGGTAGGACTAACTGTGAGATCATGACCTGAGCCGAAGTCCGATACTGGACCACTGAGCCACCTAGGCGCCCCTAAAATCATTTTAAATGTTCTGACTCATGTTTTTCAAATAACCTGTAAAGTGCTATGTGAAGGAAAATTTGTATAGTTGTTTTCAATTATAGACAAATCAATGATTCCACAAATTATTTTTCCCCCAAAACATAAACTGAGACAGAGATCTGGCATGGGCAGAAAATAGAGGTGTCCCCATATGTCATGAACACAAAATACCGAAAACAAAGTAAAGATGAAAGAGAGAGTAGACTTGAATTACCTAGAGAATGATAGAGAACACAGTGGTGGCATTAAACCAGATGGGATGTAATCATAAAAAAGAAAAATGAGTAAAATACTTTTTTTTGTAAAAATATGCAGAATAAATCCGAAAACATGAAATCTTGGTAGCTGGGGTGATTTTTTTCTCTGTGGCTGTCAGTTAACATTTTATTTTTTTAAGTTTTTATTTTAATTCCTATTCATTAACATACAGCATTGTATTAGTTTCGGGTGTACAATATAGTGATTCAACAGTGACACATCACCCAGTGCTCATCATGACAAGTGCACTCCTTAGTCCCAACACCTATTTAACCCCCCCTCATTCCCTCTGGTAACCATCAGTTTTCTATAGTTAAGAGTCTGTTTCTAGGTTTGTCTGTCTCTCTTTTTTCCCTTAGCTCATTTGTTTTGTTTCTTAAATTCCATGTGAGTGATATCATATGATATTTGTCTCTCTCTGAGTGATTTATTTCATTTAGCATTATCCTCTCCACCTCCATCCATATCATTGTAAATGGCAAGACTTCATTCTTTGAATGGCTGAATAATACTCCATTGTGTATGTATACCACATCTTCCTTACCTATTTGTTAGTTATTGGACACTTGGGCTGCTTCCATATGTTGGCTATTGTAAATAATGCAGCTATAAACAAAAAGGTGTATGTATCCCTTTGAATTAGTGTTTTTGTATTTTTTGAGTAAGTACCCGGTAGTGCAGTTGCTGGGTTGTAGGGTAGTTTTATTTTTAACTTCTTGAGGAACCTCCATACTGCTTTCACAGTGGCTGCACCAGTTTGCATTTCTACTAGCAGTGCACGAGTATTCTTTTTTCTCCACATCCTTGTCAATGCTTGTTTCTTGTGTTGTTGAAGTTAACCATTCTGACAGATGTGATGGGTAGCTGTGGTTATATGAAATAATGACTCAGTGTCTTTAATGCATACCGATAATATTAACAAGGTGATACTGGATTGGAAAGTCATCCATCTTTTGGTAAAACTTTTCCTAATGAGCTTAGTCAAGATAACAAAAGGCTTCTTTGCCTACTCAAAATATAGCTTTCAAATATTGAGAAACATAATAGATTTTAGAAATAAACATTGATCAGGTATGAGAATTGAAGGTGAGAAATACACTGGAGAGGAAAAGATCCAAAGCTCAGTAATGAATAACAGTTTTGGAAGAACATATTTGCTGGAACATAAAGGTATTGGTAACCAAAAATTAATAGTAAATGACATCTTTAATGATAATAGCAATGTTTATGTAATGAAATATAGCTACTTTCTTTAAGATGCAAAAAGTCTTGACACTGAAAGATAAAATATAGATAGATATCCAAGAAGAAATACGCAAAAGAGAGTTCTTGTTTAATCATGTTATAGAATTACTATTTCCATTGAGTTGATTTTTCACTTGATCTTCTCTGTTCAAGAGTTTCATTATCTGCTTCATTGCTGAATTACTAATCTCTTTCTCCTAAAGCTTTCAGAGTGTCCCATTTGGTGGAGGGAATGGGGGGAGAAAGAAAGAAACTGGACAAAAATAAACCATAGCTTGGGGCGCCTGGGTGGCTCAGTCGGTTAAGCGTCTGACTTCGGCTCAGATCATGATCTCACGGTTCGTGGGTTCGCGCCCCGCGTCAGGCTCTGTGCTGACTGCTAGCTCAGAGCCTGGAGCCTGTCTTCAGATCCTGTGACTCCTTCTTTCTCTCTGACCCTCCCCTGCTCACACTGTCTCTCTCTCTCTCAAAAATAAATAAAAACATTAAAAAAATAAAAATAAAAAAATAAACCATAGCTTTAAGATCATACACATAGCAGCTACAAGAATGCTTATAGTAGCATTTTTCATAATTGTCCCCAAATGGAAATGGAAACCCCCATTAGTAGTACAATGGATAATGGAATTCGTTTTTATTACTCTATATTATCCTGATACTCCCAGACATCCCTCTTTCTAGTATATTCCTAAAACTGGAATTGTTGAGTCATAAGGAATGCATTATTTTCAACATAGTAGAAAAGACCTCAATGTTTCCTGAAGTAATTACAACTATTTACATTTTTGTAAGTAGTATATGAGAATTTCTGATAATCGTCACCTTTACTCAGTAAAGTCAGATATGTTAAATTGTGCTACTGTGCTACTGTAATGGTTTCTCATTGTAGTTTTAACTTGCAGCTCATATTTCTACTGAAGTTGAATATCTATTTTTGTTTATTGGCCTTGTGAACTTTTATTCTGTGAAGTGTCTCTTCAAGCCTTTTAACCATTTCTCTATTGAGTTGTTTACTTTTTCTCAAATGTTGCAAATATCTTCTCCAAAAAACAAAAACAAAAATATCTTCTCCCATTCTGTGGCTTATCATTTCTCTCTCTCTATTTTTCTCCTCCCCGGCTCCTGACATGTTTTGATAAACAAAAATTGTTTATTTTGATGGAGTCATATTTATCTCTTTGGTTTTTTGATGATTGTGTGTCTGATTTTAGGAACTTCCTTTCTATCCTGACCTCTAAAGATTCTCTTTTAGCTTAACTACCAAAAGTTTTATAGTTTAACCTTCTACAGAGAAGTCTCTATTCAATCTAAAATTGATTTATATATAGGGTAAGATAGAAGTCCATTTTTCCCATGTGGCAGCTGTTCATCCCTGCAGCCTGTCCTGACAGTGTTATTTCCTCAGTATTCCACAGCGTCCCCTTGGCCGTAATTTGTGTCCATGTGTGTGTGTCTGTTTCTGAGCTTTCTTATCTTTCACTTGTCTGCCTATCCTGCGTCAGTACTGTACTGCTGTGTTATTATAGCTTTAGAAGACAGTTTTGAAAACAAATACAAGATTAGAAAAGTGACTTGATATCTGATAGAACCAGAACTTGTACTTTTTTTCAAAAATCTTGTCTGTTCTTGGCCATGGACATTTCCATATTGATGTTAAAGTTGTGTTCTTAAATTCCATAAAGAAGTGTGATGAGATTTTGACTGGGATTACATTGAGTCTGTAAGTAAATTTGGGGCAAGTAAAAATAATTTAAAGTTTTAAAGATTCCAATTTTATTGGACATGCATCTCTCTACTTGTTTACATCTTTTTACTACCTCTAAAGTGTATTAATTTCTTTGTAGAAGTCTTTACACATCTTCATTACATTTAGTTGGTATATTTTAGTAATTGATATTTTATTATATAAATGGTGTCTCTGATTTTATTTTGTGATCTTTGCTTGCATACAGAAATAGAAATGCTGTTGGATGTTGATTTTTTTTAACTAGGAACCTTGCCCCATACAAAAAGCTGTAGATTCTTTGAATTTTTCCTTTTAACAGCTTTATTGTGATACAATTTGCATACCATGTATCTCACTTCATTAAATGTACAATTCAGTGATTTATAGTAATTTTAAAGAGTTGTGCAAGCATCCCTTCAATCAGGTTTCAGCACATTTCCATCAAACCACAAAATCCCCTATGCCTATTTGCAGGCAGTACCAACTTCCTATTTCTGGCAATCAATAATCTACTTGCAGGGTGCCTGAGTGGCTCATTTGGTTAAGCGTCCAACTTTGGCTCAGATCATGATCTCATAGTCTGTGAGTTCGAGCCCCACATCGGGCTCTGTGCTGACAGCTCAGAGCCTGGAGTCTGTTTCTGATTCTGTGACTCCCTCTCTCTCTGCTCCTTCCCTGCTCATGCACACATACACATACACACACACACACTCTCTCTCTCTCTCTCTCTCTCTCTCTCTCTCTCTCTCTCTCTCCCTCTCTCTCTCTCAAAAATAAAGTAAACATTAAAAAATTTTTTTTTTAAATCTACTTGTTATTCCTGTAGATTTGCCTGTTCTGGGCATTTTCTGTACAGGGAATCACACATCATATGTTCTTTTGCATCTCGCTTCTTTCCCTTAGGATAATATCTTTCAGATTCATCCAAATTGTATCATAAATCAGTAGTGAGTTTATTTTTATTGATGAGTCATTAGTATGGAATATACCATATTTGTTTATCTGCTCACCAATTGATGGGCCTTTGGATTGATTCCACTTTATTTTTTAATTGTGGCAAAATATACACATGACATTTATGATCTTAACCATGTTTTAAGTATACATTTCAGTGGTATTCAGCATAATCACTTTGTTGTGTAATCATCACCACCCATCCTTCTCCAGAACTTCTTTTCATCTCGAAAATTGGAAACCTATACCTATTAAACTAGACTCCCCCTCCTCCAGCCAGTAGCAACAACCACTCTGCCTTTGTCTCTGTGACCTTGAGTGCCACTCTAAGTACTTCATATAGATATCAGTCCCCCTGTGACTGGCCTATTTCACCAACACAAAGTCCCCACGGTTCATCCATGCTGTAGGGCATGCCAGAATCTCCTCCTAAGTCTAGCAGATAAGGGGGGACTTGCTTCTGTCATTTTACTATTTGTTTTCTATATACTTTGCAGCTTTTTTGTCCTTCATTTCTTGCATTACTGTCTTTTTATGTTTAGCTGATTTTTAAAATGAAATATTTATGTTCCTTTCTCATTTCCTTTTGTGTATATTCTATAGCTGGTGTGTGTGTGTGTGTGTGTGTGTGTGTGTGTGTGTGTGTGAGAGAGAGAGAGAGAGAGAGAGAGAGAGAGAGAGAGAGAGAGGTCACCCTGGGGGTTACACATAATATCCTAAAGTTGTAACACTATTTTGGCTTTATACCAATTTAACTTCAGTAACATACAAAAACTCTGATCCTTTATAGCTCTGTCCCCACTCCTTTCAGTTGATGTCATAAAATTATACCTTTATACATTATGTCCAAAAGCATAAACAATTTTTCAAAATGCATTGGTCTTCTACATTATATAGAAAACAAGGGGCATCTGGGTGGCTCAGTCAGTTAAGTGTCTGACTTTGGCTCAGGTCATTATCTCCCAGTTCCTGGGTTGAAGCCCCCGTGTCGGGCTCTATGCTGACAGCTCAGAGCCTGCAGCCTGCTTCAGATTCTGTGTCTCCCTCTCTCTCTCTTCCTCCCCTGCTTGCTCGCTCACTCGTGCTCTCTCTCTCTCTCTCAGAAACAAACACTAAAAAAAAATTTTTTAAAGAAAAACATAACTCTTCTCTTTATTTTCTACCTGACTTGAGACTAACAGATTTCTTTAAAAAGCATTTAGTCTCTGGAGTGCCTGGGTGGCTCAGTCGGTTAGCATTCAACTTAAGTTTAGGCAATGATCTTGAGACTCGTGAGTTCTAGCCCTGCATCGGGCTCTTTGCTGCCAGCTTGGAGCCTGGAGCCTGCTTTGGATTCTGTGTCTCCCTCTCTCTGCCTTCCCCGCTTGTGCTCTGTATCTGTCTCTGTCTCTCTCTCTCAAAAATAAACAACCATTAAAAAAAAAAAAAAAAGCTCATCTAAAACCCAGTATTATTGCAACATTGGTTCATAACTGCGCATTTTGTTTTCTACATAATTTAAGAAATTAATGCATATGTTTTGTTTATATATAGTTTTGTCCTCTCTAAATATAACAGTTTTACTTATTTCCAGTCATCATCCCTTTCTCACCTATTACACTGGCTAGACCTCCAGTACAGTGCAGAACCACAGTGAGAGTCAAGGACTCTACTTTTTTTCAATCTCAGAAGGAAAGCTTTCAGTCTTCACCTTTGTGTATGATGTTTACTGTGCTGGGAGATAACTTCTGTTAGATTCAGGAAGTTTTCTATTTTATTGAGTTTTTATCCTATTGAATTTTATAAGAGATTTTTCTGTATTGTTTGAGGGAATCATATGATTTTTTTCTTATAATCTCTTAATGGGATAAATTTTATAGATCAGTTTTGCTAATGTACCAAATTTGCATTCCCATAATAAAACTAACACAGTCAGAATGCATTCTCCTTATATATTGCTGGGTTTGACTTGCTGGTATTTTGTTTAGTATTTTTTCATCTGTGTTCACTAGAGAGATGGACGTGGAACTTTCCATTCTTCAGTTCTCATTGTTAGTTGTCTTATCAAAGTTATGCCAGCCTCAAAAAATTGGGGACTGGTACTTTTTTGTTTTCTCATAAATTTTGTATATTAGAAATGTTTATTCTTTGAATGTTTGGTAGATCTCTCCAGTGAAGCTGACTTGGCCTGGAGTGTTGTTGCTGTTGTTGTTTTGGGTTTATATGGTGATATCCTTGATTGTTGATTCCACTGAACAGTTAAACTCTTCAGATTTTCTGTTTCTTTTTTGAAACAGTTTTGATAAATTATATTTTTTAGAAATGCATCCATGTCTTCTAAATTTTCAAGTATTTTGGATAAAACTTGTTCATAATATCTTCTTATCTGATATCTGATGCATCTGTAATGATAATTCTTTTTGCATTACTGATACTGATATTATTTGTGCCTAGTCGCTTTTGCCTTTATCATTTCGACCAGAGGATTGTCAATTTCATCACTCTATGAATTTATAAACTAAGCTTTGATTTTGTTAATTGTCTTTATTTTGTATTTGTTATAGTTTTTCTCTTTAGTACCTTTCTCCTGCTTTCTTTGCTTTTGTGTTGCTGTTCGTTCCTTTTCTATCTTCTTGAAATAGAAACATATCTCACAAATTTTCTCCTTTTCTTTTTTCATCATTTGAATGTATTCTTAAATTGATTTTCTCCCAGTACTGACATAGCTTTAGCATATGAGTTTTGATATGGCTAGTGTTTTCACTCTTATTTACTTCAAAATATTTTCTGATTTTCGTTTCTTCTTTCAATCCATGTGTTATTTATAAGTACATTTTTAAATTTCTAAACATATAGGTGCTCTTTAGTTATTCTTTTGGGAATTCTATTTTCCATAGATATGTCTCTTAGAAACAGTATATAGATCTGTTTTAGACCATTTAGTTTACTTATATTCAGTGTAACCCAAAGTATATTAAGATTTGTTAGGTTTTATTTTAGTACTTCCTATATTTGTTGTCTCTGCTTTCTGTTTCTTTCCTTTTTCATCTTTTTTATTGACTAGGTATTTTTTTAATCATTACACCTTTCCCCTTAAGTTTTAGAAATTAAATACTCTGTATTCTTTTGGTTGATACCCTAGAAATTATGCCATACATATTTACCATGGGAAAGTCTAAAGTTAAAGCCATTATCCTCTAACCAGATAATACAAGAACTTTGGAACATATTAATACCATTTATTTCCCTATCCCAACTTATATATTATTGTTGCCAGATTTTAAAGTCTGCTTTGTAGTGTTTTTTATTTTGCCCTACTAATTATTTTATATAATCACAGTTCATTTAGCGTATATATTTACCATCTTCTTTGTTCTGCCTTTCTTCTTTTTTGTCCCCCTTTTTAAAAAAATTTTAACGTTTATTTATTTGGGCAGGGGGTGGGGGAGAAACAAAGAGTGAGTGAGGGTACATAGAGAGATAGAGATGGAATCCAACACAGGCTCAAGGCTCTGAGCTGTCAGCACAGAGCCCAGTGCAGGGCTCTAACTCATGGACCACAAGATCATGACCTGAGCCAAAGTCGGACGCTTCACCAACTGAGCCACCCAGGTGCCCCTGCATTTCTTTTTATATCTCAAGCATTCCCACTGAGACTACTTTTCTTACCTTTTTTTGTTTTTAATGTTTATTTTTGAGAGACAGAGCATGAGCAGGGGAAGAGTAGAAAGGATGGAAGACAGATAATCCAAAGTGGGTTTGGTGCTGACAGTAGCAATCCCAGAGTGGGGCTCGAAATCATGAACTGAGAGATCATGACCTGAGCCAAAGTTAGACACTTAACTGACTGAGCCACCCAGGTGCCCCTACTTTTCCTATTTTTTATGTTCATATATGAGCAGTATTGGGCTCAATGACAGAATTCCAAGTTGACTGCTCTTTTCTTTCAGAAAATTAAAAACAATCTGTTCACTTCTGACTTCTCTTGTTTCTAAATAGAAGTCATCTGGCCACCTCATTTATCACTCCTTTGAAAGTAATCTCTTTTCCTGTGGCTATTTAAATGTTTTTGTATCCTTTCATTGTGATGTATGGGTTTCATTTCATTTGTTGTATTTTATGCCATTTTATAGTGTAGATTGGGATTGATTCAGAAAATTGCCAGATGTCAACTTTTCAAAGCAGGGAATCTCTGCTTCCTGCCATGGTGGAGAAACCGGTGCCAGACTTAACTTCCCACTAGAAACAACTAGAAAACAGGACAAAATATTTGAAACAATTATTTTTCTGATCCATGAGAGATAAAAACCGAGATAAAATCTTGAGTCTAGAATCACCTTGGATTTCTGCATAAAGGTACTTTCATGACCGTGGTCCAGAGAAGGTACATCTCAACCACTTCCAAGTCTGTCTAAGTACCTGAAATTGCAAGGCAGAGAACCAGAGAAGATAGAGCTACACAGAGAAAGAGCTTTACACATCTGCATAGTAGTCCCTTTGTACTTCTTACTCATACAGAGACTGAAACTCAAAGAAGTTAGGCAAACAGTGACTAAGGAGCTGTGAGCTGAAAAACATCAGTAGCTCCCCTAGAGCTAGGCGATTAGAGTTCTGCCCAGCCAGAAGGGTGAATCCTTGTTGAGTACACAGTACACGCAGTAAACATTGCATAATAACTTCACCTTATTAATAGAATTAAGCCAGCCCAGAACAAAAGGTATTCTAAATTTGCCTCGACAAGACTTAAAACCAAGCCTCAAAATAATTTAGCATGTTCTCAAGTAATTTAATTGCCTGCCAGAACAAATCCAACACTTTTAGTACTAGGTAAGCAAAAATAGTACCCATAACCAAGGAAAAAAAAAAAAAGCAGTGCATAAAAACACACTCAGAAACAACAGAGGTTTGGCATAATTAAACCTAAAACTAGTGGTTAAAAATGTGCTCAGTGATTGAAAGGAACACATGAAGATGATGAGAAAAGAAATGGAATATACAGAAAGGAGCCATATGGAAATTTGGGCATGCAGATTGTAAAATTGGAAATTGCTTAGTTTACTGGATGGGATTAACAACAAATTAAAAACTGCAGAAGAAAAGATCAGAGAACTTGAAGACAGAAAAGAAAACTTTCCAAAATGAAGCATAGTGAGGGGGAAAAAAAAAAGGCAAAAGAAAGAAAAAGAAGAAACCTCAGTGACCAGAGGGACAATATCAAGCTCTATAAAGGATGGGGGTGGGAGTTAGGGGTATTTTAAGAAATAATGTCAAAAGATTTCCATATTTGACAAAAAACCTTTATATTTGTTATCTATTACAAATTTGTATTAGCAATTTGTTATAACAAATTACTCCAAAACTTAGTGGCTTAGAACAGTATTTAGTATTTCACATTTTCTTTGGGGCTGGAATCCAGGCATATCTGAATCAGAATGCCTCTGACTCATGATCTGTAATGAAACTGCAGATATCTCAAGGCTCCAAAGGGGAGGATTCACTCCTAAGTTCATTTTAAAGCTGTGACAGGCCTTGAGTGTTAATGGTTATTGGCAGGAGACATCATCCTTGCCTTATGAACCTCTTTATATGTGTACTCACACCATGGCAGCTTGCTTCCCTTGGAGTGAGAGCTGAGAAAGAGGCAGAGAAAGGAAGGGAAGGAGAGAAGGGAAAGCAAAACAAAAGTTGTCTTTTTTAAAACCTAATATTGAGGTGACGTCTCATCACCTTTACCTTTTTCCATTAATTGGGAGCAAGTTATTGTATACAGTGCCCCCTTCAAATGTGGAGGTCTGAATACAAGAAGGTATGGAAGTTGGGAGCCATTTTAGAGGCTGCCTGCCACACCATTCATTACATTACACAGTACACAGAAGTAACTTGAAATGAATCTTAGTCCTAAACATAAAAGGAAAACAACGAAAATTTTAGAAGAAACATAAAGAAAATCTGTAGTAAAAAAATGTCTTACATAGGATACAAGAAGAACAAATTATTTAAAAAATTGATAAACTACATTATATTAAAAACTTCTACTCTTCAAAGTCACCATTTAAGAAAATCAAAATAAGACCATGAGAAAAGATTTGCAAATAGTATAACTGCCAAAGAACTTGTATTCAGATTATTTAAAAAAAAAATCTTACAGGTCAATAACAATAACAACAGTACGGCAGTTTACTACAAAGTTAGGTATGTGGGTACTGTGTTATCATGCAGTTGGACTCATAGGTATTTAACCAAGAGAGATGAAAACAGATTCACACACAAAACACTTGAGCACAAGTATTTTTAGGTGCTTTATTTATAATAGCCAAAAAATGGGGGAAAAACCCCAAATGTTCATTCATCAAGAGATGTATGGATAAATAGTGATAAAAAAGAACAGATTCCTGATATATGCAACAACATGGATGATTGTCAAGAGTGAGCGGAGACATAGGGCGCCTGGGTGGCTCAGTTGGTTGAGCATCTGACTTCAGCTCAGGTCATGATCTCATGGTTCGTGGGTTCGAGCCCCGCGTCGAGCTCTGTGCCTGGAGCCTGTCTTCAGTTTCAGTATCTCCATCTCTCTCTGACCCTCCCCTGCTCATGCTATCTCTCTCTGTTCTCAAAAATAAAAAACATTTAAAAAATAAAAAATAAAAATAAATTAAAAAGTGAGCTGAAACAGAAGCCTAAGAAGAGTGCACACTATATGATCACATTTATATGAAACTCTAAAAATGATAATTCTGACCTGCAATGATAACAGTTTAGTGGATGTGTAGGGCTGGGGTTAGAGATGGGACAATGACTGCATGGGGTCATGAGGGAATATTTTGGGGTGATGGACATACTCTGTTGTAGTAACTGTGATTGTAGTTCTGTGAGTATATGCATTTGTCAAACCTTACCAAAGCCTACACTCAGAATAACTACATTTATTTTCCATAATTATACTCCAATAAGATTTATTTTAAAAACAAAACAAATACTGCCCTTGCTCAATTCCCTCTCTCTCTCCCATCCTTCTGGGACTCTGCTCGAAGGTATATTAGACTTTTATATTACTTTTCTGTGTCTCTTTATTTCCATCTTTTTCTTTCAGTGTACTGTATTCAGATGGTTTCTTCAGATCTAATATTTTATAAGTTCTCTTTATGTTCAACCTGCTGTGTATGTCTACTGAGTTTTTATCTTAAGGGATTTTTGTTACTAGAAATTTTATATAACTTTGTCATATCTGCCATTTTACATTCTTAAAGCCTCCTGTTTCTTGCTGACATTTCCAAGTTTGCCATGCTTTTCTTTTAAAATAGTAAACATTATTTGAAAGACCACATCTAGTAAATTCAGTATCAGACAGGTGTGTTTCTTCTGGTACTATGCATGTTTTATGGTTGCTCTCATTGCCCTGGAAAAATTTTGTTATGAGGATTACATGGACAGGCTTTGCCTTAGTGCTTCTGGGTGCTTTAGAGCACTTCTTCTGAGCACTTGACCACACAGTTTCTGGATTACCCTAGGTATTTGTTCTTTGAGGTAAGAAAGCTGATCTGTGGCCACAACTCCACAGGAATATTTCTTTTTTCTTTTTTTATCCTGTTTTGCTTATGACCAAAGTAGCTTCTCCATAGTTCTTTGACTTTACAAGGAAGGACATGGATTAAGACACATTTCACCTTTATTTTGAGGGAGTATCAGTGTTGGAGAAGGTCTCTCCACCACACCCACTTGTAAAAGAACCACATCCTAAATCTGGGGTATTGTAAATGCCTTCTGGGGCATAAGAAGCATTGGTGTTCCAGTATTCTGCTTCCTTTTCTCATTACAAACTTCCATTCTATAACTATCTTGGTACGTTTTGCTATATTTTCATCTCTTTAATGCTTTGAAAGTGTTGCAAGAGTTTTTCATGGGTTGATTAATCTGAATGCGCTAGTGATATATATCCAAGCATATATATCTCTTTAAAAATAATCACCACATTTAGCACAGTGATTGATACATCTTGATGAACACTTAGTGAAAATCTTTAGATAACTTTTGTCTTATACAGAGTCTTATACACACATGTGTGTCTGGTTGATCACAGCATCCTGGAAGTTGAAATGGACTGTAGCTAAAAAAATAAATCAATTAGAACTGTTACAGGGAATTAGCCTTCGGGTCATTAGAACCAATGTTGCACTTATAGAACATATTACTTCTAATTAATAAACATTAGCAATTGATACTAGTATTATTTCTTAACTAACAGAAATACGTTGTGTACCTTTGTGTTTTAACCATATTACTTTGAGCGAGATATAGCAAGGCCAGATGCAGATTAAGAGACAAGGGAAAGAGTTTTATAATTTCTTATATTTACAGTTTCCTGGGGCAAACGCAGCACACCACAGACAGCCACTGCGGGGAAGCACCAGGCCTGGTCACAAGGCAGAGGAAGTAGGAGTAAGAGTGGCCAAGTCCCTGTATTGTATTTTCTGGTAGAAGGAACGAGGCAGTGTAAGTAGAGTGAGGATTGGCTAATTTTAATGATTTCAGTGGGTTCTGGTTGTCTGATACCTCATCCTAAGGCAGTGAAGGCAGATGTACAGTGACCCAGAGTATGAGAGCCACGTAAGCAAAATGGTTGGGAGTGAAGAAAAGACCTCTCACCAAGGCCTCAAAATTGAGTCAAGACAATATTTAAAAATAACTATATTATACCTTGAAGCAACTAATAGTGGGAGTTGTAAGCCTAGGACAGATTTTAATAGAAGTGCCTAACTTTGAATTTATTTAAATCACAGTGTTGAAATGAAAGATGAAAAAGTGCCTGTCATGTTAGCTGAGATCTTAAAAACATCTTGAAAAACTGTAGTATAATTTGTAACTACACCTCTTACTTAGTGAGAGATTTGCCATGCTGAGGATGTCCTGTAAAGATTCAACATCACATTTTCTGACATAAAGGCTTTGTCTTCAGTAGGTAGTATGGTTTGATGATTAGAAACTATGAATCTACTCAGAGAAACCTTTTGTCACCTGACAGATATTTTGCATCAGGTTTAAGAGAAAGGCAGGACCACTTCTTTTGTGGGTCCCATTGCACTTGATTTTTCCATTGTTCTCAGGGAAAAAAAGTAATAAGTCAATTTGGTTTGCTATTATCTTTGTATTAAAAATTACATGTAGATTATTAAAATGATATAAACTCTGCAAGAATATAAGTACATTAATATTTTATATAGTTGCTTTGTTGCACTAGCAAACCTACCTGAAAATATCCAAATTTGCTCTGATTCAGGGTTTTAGTACGTACACCTTTAAAAGTGTTCCGCAAGATTATTCACATCTTGGCTGTCTCTTGACACTATTAAGTTCAGAATTTTAGTTTAAAGTGTTTAATACATCAGTTTGCAGATTTACGCAGGTACTTCCAGAAACAAAAGCAGATACCTAAAAACTCAATTTACATAAAAAAACATCTGAGTGGCCACTCTTAGCATTCTGCTAGCTGGTATTGAAACACAAAAATGAGTAAGACAAGGCTCTGCTCTTAAGTTACTACATCCCATTACCCATTTTTTGTTTTTCCTTTTAGTATTCATCATTAAGAGTTATTGAATTTTGGAGCACCTGGGGGGCTCAGTCAGTTAAGCGTCTGACTTCGGCTCAGGTCATGATCTCACGGCTCGGCTCGAGAGTTCCAAGACCCTCATCGGGCTCCGTGCTGACAGCTCAGAGCCTGGAGCCTGCTTCAGATTTTGTCTCCCTCCCTCTGCCCCTACTCTGCTTGCTCACGTGCATGTGCACTCTCACTCTCTCTTTCTCTAATATAAATAAACGTTAAAAAACAATTTAAAGAGGCACCTGGGTGGCTCAGTTAAGCATCAGCTCTTGATTTCAGGTCAGGTCATGATCTCACGGTTTGTGAGTTCAAGCTCCACATCAGGCTCTGTGCTGACAGCATGGAGTCTGCTTGGGATTCTCTCTCTCCCTTTCTCTCTGCCCCTCTCCTGCTTGTATTCTCTATCTCAAAATAAATAAAAAATTTTAAAAATTACTAAAAAATATTTTTAACAAGTAATTTCATTTTATATTTATTTGTACTTTTTATCTTCTTTCTCCCTCATGATAATATCAGTTCCATAAAGTAACTTGTCTCTTGTGTTCCCCACTATATCCCTAGATCCTAAGCGAGTGTCCAGCCCTAGAAATACTCAAAACAGGTTTACTGAATGAATGAATGAATGAATGAAAGCTAGTTGATTTTTTCAATTAGGACAGATTCTTCTTTTCAGTTTTGATTCTTTATGCAGAATTTTCGTTTTTGATATGCAGTTGAACTTTGTGAAACATGATAAAGTATAATGTGCCACCACTATTCAAGAGACTAAGAAACATAAGTTCCCGTAATTATACCATGGCTGTAGAGTGGAACTTTTTTCTCATCTCATAAACTTTTAAAAATAGTATTCATTTTAATAATTATTATGGAAACTGTTGATGATAAAGGAATACATAGTCCAAGATGCAGGCACCAGGATTGAGTGAAATAAGTTAAAATTAGTACTGCTCATAATCAAGATCATACTTTCAGACAATAACACATTATGTAAATACAGTGTGGCTAGGATTATTTATCCAGTCATGTTTGAACTCCTGTGTTAAAATTTCAAGTACACATCGGTCATATATTACAACCCTCTGTGAATTAAACATGTGTATCCACAGGCACCAAGACATCAGTAGGTATTGGCACATAGTATTTATTAAATGAATATGCATATGTGAGTGTAAATATTTATGTAAACATAAAGCCCATAGCATAGTGTTGGACATTTGATAAGTATTCTCTACAACATTTATAGGTGATTTAGCTGAATTATTGAAATGTGATTTTTTTTAAAGGAGTTTTTGTCATCCAGTAGTATAAGACCAAAGAAGAATCCCTTCCACCTGAATTCTGAGATGCAATGCCAGCTTTGTGAGCAAGCAGAGTAGTAGCTCCATATATGACTGATTTAAAGTGGGGGCATGTGGGTGGCTTAGTTGATTAAGTGTCCACCTCTTGATTTTGGCTCAGAATATGATGTCACAGTCATGTGAACAAGCCTCACTTTGGGCTCCACACTGGGCATGGAGCTAGCTTGGGATTCTCTTCTCTGCCTCTGCTCCTCCCCAGCTCGAGCTCATGTGCTCCCTCTCTAAAAAAAGTTTCCTGGAATGAATCCATTTTCAAAAAAGTCTCAGTCCTGCTGCCTGTCTTCACACCACCAAAACTTAATTCTTTTGAACACTGGAAATTATTTGGTTTTCAAAGGCTTTTGTGATCTTTTTAGCTAAAAATCAGATACTATGGAGAGTAGTCCTATGGTTTCCAGTCATCAGAATCTTGAAAACCTGGAATGACCAGAAGAGCAAATTGCCTTGGCTTCTCTTCTTTTACCTCCTTTCCTGTACCTTCTATGTGATCCTTCCTCCTTAATCTTTTTCAAAGACATTTGCCTTTTCACTCCTTAGTTCAGGCCCCCCTCATCTCCTTACCTGGATCACTGCAGGGGCTTTCTGATTGATTTCTGGAACCCTAAACTTGTCTTCCCTCTAATCCATTTTCCACACTATGCCAGAGATGCCTCTTGTAAATGTTAATTCATTTAACCCTCCCACCCCTTCCTACCTGGTTAGGAAGAAGGTAGCTACAGGGATTTTCTCATCTGGCCCTTACAGTATTCCAGTATCATTTCTATCACTTTCTACTTCTTATTACTCTCTTCTACTTAAGAAAATTTTATAGAAGCCTCTATATCCTTAAGGTCCCTTTATTTTAATAAGAATAAATTAATATTACCAGTTTGAAAAATCAAAATTTATATCCAAAGCACCTAGTTCTTTAAAAATAGCTGCTAGCTAATAAACCAGCCAGTCATTTCTCTCTATGAAACCACAGGGCATTGGTGGAGAGTAGGGGGGGTGTGAAACTGCTTTGCCATTATCTAGCAAAGAATCATAACTTTTAAAAGATAATAGTGGTGAACTAGACAGACAAAAAATCCTTGCCTTCCTGAAGTTTTCATTCTAATGAGACAGTGAACAAGAGAAATTAAATATATAATGTGATAGAGCATGATAAATGCTGAAGAGAAATATAAAGCAGAAAAAAAGAAATAGGTAGTATATATATTTTTAGAAGGGAGTATAGTTTTTCTTTATTTTTTATTTTTTAATTTTATTTAAATCCAAGTTAATTAACATATAGTGTAATAGTGATTTTGGGAATAGAATTTAGTGATTCATCACTTACAAATAACACCCAGTGCTCATCCCAGCAAGTACTTCCTCATGGCCATCACCCATTTAGCCCATTCCCCCCACCCAACCCTGCTCTAGCAACCCTCAGTTTGTTCTCAGTATTTAAGAGTTCTTTATGGTTGGCCTCCTTTTCCATTTTTTTTTCTTATTTTTCCTTCCCTCCCACTATGTTCATCTGTTTTGTTTCTTAAATTGCATGTATGAGTGAAATCATATGACATCTGTCTTTTCTAAATGCTTTATTTTGACAAGCGTATTACTCTCTAGTTCCATACACATAGTGGCGAATGGCAAGATTTCATTTATTTTGATTGCCATGTAATACTCTATTGTGTGTATATAGATAGATAGATAGATAGATATAGATATATAAACCAGCTCTTCTTTATCCATTCATTAGTCGATGGACTTTAGGACTCTTTCCATAATTTGGATATTGTTGATAGTGCTGCTATAAACATTGTGGTGCATGTGACCCTTCGAGTCAGCGTTTTATATCCTTTGGATAAATACCTAGTAGTGCAATTGTTGAATCATAGGACAGTTCTGTTTTTAATTTTTTGGGAACCTCTGTACTATTCTCCAGAGGGGTTCACCAGTTTGCATTCCCAACAGCAGTGCAAAAGTTTTCCCCTTTCTCCACATCCTTGCCAACATTTATTGTTGCCTGAGTTGTTAACTTTAGCCATTCTGATAGGTGTGAGGTAGGTAGTATATCACTGTGGTTTTGATTTCTGTTTCCCTGATGATGAGTGATGCTCAGCATCTTTTCATGTGTCTGTTGGCCATCTGGATGTCTTCTTTGGAAAAGTGTCTGTTCATGTCTTTTGCCCATTTCCTCACTGGATTATTTGTTTTTGGCATGTTTATTCTAATAACTTCTTTATAGATTTTGGATACTAATCCTTTATCCGATACGTCATTTGCAGATCCCTTCTCCCATTCCATCATTTGCCATGTAGTTTTAGAAAGAGTCAGCAGGGATAATCAGCCTGAGCTCTGCTGATGTTTTCTCTTCTTCCTTTTGCCAGACAAGCCCTGGCTACCTCCAGTCCATTGTGCTCTCTGTGCCTCCACCCATTCAGCTTAAGGTGGCTGGAGAAAACACACAGCCTTGCTGGTGATCTCATTCTAAATTCATCATCGAGCGCCTGGGTGGCTCAGTCAATCATCTGATTCTTGATTTTGGCTCAAATCATGATCTCGCCATTCATGGGTGCAAGCCCCACATTGGGCTCTGCACTGACATTGTGGAGCCTGGTGCTTGGGATTCTCTCTCTCCTTCTCTCTCTGTCTCTCTTTCTCTGTCTCTCTCTCTCTCTCTGCCCCTCCCCTGCTTATGCTCTCTCTCTTTCTCAAAATAAATAAGTAAACATTAAAAATATTAATTAATTAATTCATCATCGCAAAAGGGGTTTTTAAGCTGCCAGGCAGTCAATCTCTATATTCTACTCACTTTGGTGACTATTTCATACCCTCTTGTCTTTCTTCAAATCTTTTATATATCCTCCCCACTGCCACTTTCATTTGGTAACCTCAATTCCTATCTCACTGAGAAAAGGGAAGCAATCAGAAGAGAACTTCTACTGCATTTGTGTTTCCCTGTGCATCTTTTCCCATACGCCCTGCTGTAGTAGGTAAGCTGTCCCCGCTCCAGTATGAGTCCAAACTCATTTGTCCCATAGATTTCATCTCCACTTTGCTGTACTACCTCCTTGTTGAATTTTCAACTAAAAAGTCCTTTTTGAAAACAATTTTTCATAAAAAAAAAAGAATATTTAGCATCATGAAGTGGTTAACTGCTCTTAAGAGAGAAGTAAATAGAAATAATTCATGGAATAAGCAATTTAAAACTAAACAACCAGTCTTCTAATGAGCATTCCTACTTAAAATCTTCATTTGTAAATTTTTTAGACTTTCCACCAGTTCTGGTGCACCACAGTCAGATACGCTCAACAGATTATGTTAGGTAACAAAGCCTTGCCTAGCCTAATCAAGAAAGAGTTTGTGTCTTGACTCCACTTGTACCTTGAATCCGATAAATATAACTAGGATTTTTTTTTTCAGTTTCAAAGCTTACTCTCTTCCTTGTCCAGCCATAAAAACTAGGATTGGGTAAACAGCCTTCCAAACCCTAAATAAGTTAAAGCTACCAAATTTCCAGTCATACAGTGATTTTTTTTTTTTACCTCTTAGATAAAAGGAAAGGAAATAGGATTATTTCCTTCAAAATCAAAAGAATAATACCATCACTTGACACTGAAAATGGGTATTATTATTTTCATATATTATGCAATATTTTTAAAAATAGCTTTTAACATCAGTTTTAAAAAGTGATCAAATATTGCCCTGCCATCAGAGACACTACATTCTGGTTGGGGAGTTAGATTGTAATGATCTATACTAATGGAAGTTTATTTTGCTACCAGGTTTTTAGCAATTTGATCTATGGTTTTAGTGAATTAATCTTTTATTTCTTTTACCATTTCTATGAATTTGAATTTATATCAAACTCAATTTGTATGTCATTGAGAACTTAAATTGTTCTCAAAGCTTCATAAGGAATGTTTCAGAATTAATAAGAACTTTTCAAATCATTCATTCAGCACATAACTAAAGGCATTGTGTTCATCTTATTTCCAGTTTACATAGAATCTTAGAGGACTCTGTATGGTTTCCCAGAGTGATCTCCATCTTTTATGTATAACTCTTAATGTGACAGCCTTTTAGATACTGAAAAATATAAGCTTAGATTTATATTTATAGTGGCCTTAAACAATGAGCTATTGAAATACCAGTTTATAAAGACCTCAAAAATTTTCTCCAAAACATGAGTGACTGACTTACGACCTTAATGTAGGAGTCAGTTGAGGTATATGAAAAGCTAACACTCTAAATTCAAATCCAAGTTCTGCCCCACAAATATGTGATTATGTGTAAATCAATTTTTCTAAGCCTCAGTATTATCATCTATCAGCATAAATGCTATATTAATTTGCTAGGGTTATTTGTAAAATAGTATAAATATCAAAGTGTCTCAGAAACTATAAAACATCAAGCAAATGTATATTATTATTAGAATTAGAAATATTTTATACTCAGATTTTTAGTTTTTTAATTGTCTTATTATCCCTGAATTGCTAGTCCTTGACTGTCCTTGAGATGTTTTCAACATCTTTTTCAGTACTTATCATGATCTTATCCTTTCAAGTTCAAATGGATATTGATTATTGTCACTACTTTTCCTTCTGCCATTCTAGTTCAGTGTGGCAGTTTTTAATAAACTTGCAAAGTACATATGGGAAGAACTCTTCTTTGGATGTTCTTATTAAAGACAGGAATAAAAATCAAAACAAAAAACAGACTTTTTTCAACCATCACTGCTCCTGCTTTTGTGACAATCTGGTCTTTGTCCCATGATTAGAACACTGTTTTTAATAAATTTGATTTTTTATTTTTTTAATGCAAAACTTTGTGTTTTTTAATTATTTAATTGTATTTAAATCTGAGTTTTAACATATAGTAATAAAATTTCAGCAGTAGAATTTAGTGATTCATCACTTAATTTTAATAAATTCTAAAAGCCTCATGGTCCATGGCATTCAGGGTAGGTTAAATTAATGAAAAAGATTACTTAGAAGTAAATCATTATTGGGGCTCCTGGATGGCTCAGTCAGTTGAGTGTCCGACTTCAGCTCAGGTCATGCATGATCTCACGGTTCTTGGGTTTGAGCTGCACATCAGGCGCTCTGCGGTCAGCCGGAGCCTGTTTTATATTCTGTGTCTCCCTCCCTCTTTGCCCCTTTCCTGCTTACACTCTTGTCTCTCTCTGTCCCTCAAAAAATAAAATAAAAACATTAAATTTTTTTAAGTAAATCAGTTATCAAAAATAGGTTGCATTTTTTTATAATCTTTGAATTTTTAGATTAGTCATATTTTTTAGCTATCTTTTTAAAAAGCATTAACTATGCTGAATTTAAATATTTCTTGGGTATATGGTAATTTTCATAAAATTATAAAAATGTGGAGGCGCCTGGGTGGCTCAGTCAGTTAAGCGTCTGACTTCGACTCAGGTCATGATCTCATAGCTCGTGAGTTTGAGCCCTGCATCAGGCTCGTTGCCTACAGCTCAGAGCCTGGAGCCTGCTTTAGATTCTGTGTCTCTCTTTTTCCCTCTCTGCACCTTATCTGCTCATGCTCTGTCTCTCTCACCTTCAAAAATAATCATTTACAGAATTTATAAAAATGTGAGAAAGCATTGTATTCTAACAAGGTTTTATTGTATATATGTTTGATTTTACATAGAAAAATCTGGCTTTTATGGTATATAGTTCACCTTTGCTTGATAGTCCTGTGTTGGTTGTTTAAACCACACAGTTGGAAATAGGAATTACATTGGGATATACTAAGAAAAACTTTATCCATGTCTCTAACTATGTCACTAAAACTGTACTAATATGCTCAGACATGTCAAAATTTAATGTTAACTTTCAACATAGAAACATTTTCATAAGATTTTGCATTGATTATTTCCTTTCATAAAATGATTATTTAATAATGTTGAAAAACAGTACAATTTTTAGCACATAAGGAGGCAGCGCAGTTGAGAAGAGACCTAACTCGAGTACGTAAAACCTGAATTTGAATCCCACCCAGCCCCAGTCCTTTCCACTTACCTATAAACCCCATATATTATTATAAGGGTTTATGTATATGATAACAGACACAAAGTGTTCACCCCATGCCTAGCACGTAGGGAAATGACTAGGAAGCAAACAGTGAACACTGGGTTTAGGGAATAGCCTTTATAAATGCTAAGAGATTGAAGGTATTTAAAGTAACGTGTATGAGAAACTCATGTGTTCCATTTTTAGTTTATGAAAACATTACTAGTTTTAGAAAGCGCTAAATTTCAGGCAAGATTTACATATATAAATTATATCTGTTCTCTTTGGAGATACATATAAGTAACACTGAGGAATATATATGAAATCAAGTCAAAAATTTTTCTGCAGTAGAAATATAGCTACTAAAATATTTTCACTGACATATCTCACCAATTGGTCATAATTGGAATTATATGGACACTATAATGAATTTGTAATTTTTCAAGTAGAAAATTAAAATTTATGCTTATTCCAGTGGAAAAAAGTTACAAACATAATGATTTTTACTGGACATATTTGTGGTAACATCCATATTAGGCATTAGCAATTTGATGTATGCTGTGTTGTACAAGGCTAACTCCTAGAAGGTATTTCTGTATCTTTGGGGAAAGATTCATTTGCTCTCCTTAGAAATGGTTTTGTTTCCAGAATGATTCAATAATACAATCCAAGTCTTCAACCTATTAGGTCTTTTATGAATTCAGAGCAGTACTTTAAGTACAGAGCAGTACTTAAAAAGCAGGTGGCTCATTTGATGCATTTGACTCTCCCTATAAGAGTTTCTCTGTACATACTATGAATTTATACATTCTACCATTCATACAAAAAGTGTTTATCACTGGCTATCAAAAATGAGCTTTTTTAAGTTAGGTCCCATCATCCTGCTTCCCAGTGTGCGTTAAACGTCAAAGCTTTCCCCCTGAAAATGTGCCCCTTAAAAATTAGTGCTAGTCTGTATTCATCAGATCTTGAAAATACTTGGCTGTTTGCCTCTATCCTCTCTGCTTGATAACAATCAAATTCTTATAAATCAGCTGTTTTCTTGCTTATTATGTATACACCTATATAGTACAGGTAAATTATAAAAATGTTAGAGACAAAACCAAATACCATCATAGCCACAAAACCTTTAGGTTCTAGAGTCCTCTTTAGACTAATTCTGCTGTGTTTGGAAACCTTTGTTCCTTCTGATAGTTAAATATGATTATCAGGTATCTATGATTTCTTGAGATCTTACCCATGAGTAAGTATTGCCATAATTAAATGTAACACAAAATAATTTTTCCACAGAAGTTTTTCATCTTAGTCTCAAAAAGCTGCTATAGGGGTGCCTCTGTGGCTCAGTCGGTGAAGCATCCAAGTCTTGATTTCTGCTCAGGTCATGGTCTCACAGTTTGTGGGTTCACGCCCCACATCAGGCTCTGTGATGATAGTGCCGAGACTGCTTAGGGTTCTGTGTCTCTTCTCTCTGCCCTTCACCTACTCGCTCTCTGTCTCTCTAAAAACTAAATGAAGAAACATTTTTTAAAACCTTGGATAGAGGCTTTGTAAAAATCTGAACTTCTCTGTGGTTTCTTTCAGTTTGAAGTTTCCTTTTATTTGTAAAATTTTATTAATTCATCTATAATTATTCCTTCTTAATTACTTTTATCTTGAAATATATATAACATGGAATTTTGAGCTTCTAAGGCCAAATAATTTTAATAGTTATTATTAATTTATAACATTTGTAACTGTCATATATCTGTAGTAATTTTACTTGAATAAGACTCTGTTAGTTTTGCAGATTAAATAAAAAACATCTATAGAAAAAAAGAGATTTACCCTATCGGGTATCAAAATATGTAAATCTGTATGGTAGTATTGGCATAGGGATAGATGATTTGAACAGAATACAGAAAAATAGAAACCATGTAAAACTGGAAATTTTGTTCATGAGAATATGACATTTCAAATCAATGGTGAAAAGATGCTGTTGAAAAATTTTTAAATCATTTAGAATATTTCATATATTTTTAAATCATTTAATATTTCATGATTTCATAAACCATTTAGAATATTTAGAATATTTCAAGGTAAATTCCAGGTGGATTAACAAGCTAAATAAAAAAGAAGGTATTGGAATGGAAAAAAATCTTTCTAATCAAAACACAAAACCCAGAATGCAAAAAGGAAGATATTGATTAACTGATTTAACCATAAAAATAAAAAATTCTTTATGAAGAACGGTACTAAACAAAGATAAAAGACAAATGACAAAAAATAAAACAAAGGATTAATATGCAAAATCTATCAAGAATTCCATAATTAAGAAAAAGATTAACCACCTAATAGAAAGATGGACAAAGGACATGAACTAGCAGCTCACAAAAGCAGAAATGCAAAGCGCCTTTATACATAGCAAATCAGGTTCAACCACACTGTTCACTGAAGAAATTCAGATTTAATTTTATTTTACCCAGCAAATTAACAAAAAAATGTAAAAGATGGTTGTTACGCAGTGTCTGCAATCACATGAATAAACAGGAATAGATATACCGTATTGGTGGGAGCGTAAGCTGGCAAATCCTTTTTGTAAGGTAATGTAGCAGGATCCAATAGATAATACAGATCCTGTTGAAATTCCAAGTACAAGAATCTGTCCTATAGAAATACTTGCATTTGTCCTTGCCACCCATCTGATCCTTCATATCTTTAATCACGGCTGTTAAAACAGCCTCTTTCACTCGTTCTCTGCCTTCAGTTTTATTCCACCCTAGCCCATCTTTCATACTGCCATCAGAATTGATTTCCTGAAAAGCAAATATGATTCTGGCCCTGCCTACTTAAAGACCTCTCTTACTGTTGCCTGTAGGTTTTTTATAGGCTTGTCTCCACCTTATCATCGGTAGTCTGCCTCTGTCCTCCAAGTGCCTTGTGCTCCAGCCACACTGAACCCCGACCTCAATACAACAAGCATGCTCAGCCAGCCCTTTTACAGTTGCCAGTCTGCACTCCACTCACTCATCATGGATTTATTGGATTTATTGTTCTTTAAGTACTAATGATACAGCAAACCCCAAGGTCCCCCTGTTTTCTTTTGGGTTTTTGAAGATAGTAGATTATTGATGGGAAGGTGGAATTATTGAGTAAAAATATATATATGCTTAAAATCAAATAATTAGTATATGTAGAAAATGAAAATGTCAATGTTCTAATGAATGGGTTGAAACCTTAGAATGGTAGACAAGGAAGATCCTGGGAGAAAATAAATCTTAAGATGAGATCTAATGGCAAAATTATCCTGTCATTGAAAATCAGGAGAAAGAGCATCCAAGGAGAGAGAGCAGTTAGTGCAAAGACCCCAAGACAAGAACATACTTGGTATGTTTGAAGTAAAAGGAATAGTACGCAAAATAAAGGCAATAGTGACAAATGTGGGAAATGTATTATATTAAGTAATGCCAGGTACCACAGCAAACAAACTCTGACGTCTCAGAAACTTAACACAACAAAGGTTTATTTCTTGCTCCCATTACACATCTGAGACAGTTTTGCAGGAAAGCTCTGCTGGTAGATTCCACCATCTTAAACATATGGTTTCCTCAGATCACTGAAACAGGGAGAGAAAAGAATGGGAGCACACTTACTCTTAACTAAACTCTGAAGGGATATATTTCCTTTTACCTCCATTGGCCAAACTAGTCATAGGGACCAAATCTAACTGTATACATGTCTAGCAAGTGTATATGGAACAAAGGGAATGTTTGATGAACACTGTCTCTGTTGCAGACAGGGACCTGATCTTACAGGTCAAAGACTTTTAAGTGTGTGGGGTACCTGGGTGGCTCAGTCAGTTGGGCATCTGACTTTGGCTTTGTCGACCTATGATCTCATGGTTCATGGCTTTAAGCCTCACGTTGAGCTCTGTGCTGACAGCTCAGAGCCTGGAGTTTGCTTCAGAATCTGTGTCTCCTCTCTCTGCTCCTGCTTGCATGTGCTTGCTTTCTTTCTCAAAAATAAATTTTTTTAGAAAAAGAATTTTAAGTGTAAATGAAGGTCAGTGGTCAGTTGTGAAAAAAGTTAGCTGAATGGATTTATTTTAATGTTACTCACTACTGGGCATAAATGGAAGTGACTAAAAGAGCTAGAGAAAAACTTAGAAGGCTATTGCAAGATTCTTGTTAAGAGAGAGTGGTGGCTTCAGGGAACTTGGCTGGTTCAGTCGGTAAAGGATGCAACTCTTGATCAAAGGGTTGTGAGTCCGAGCCGCACGTTGGTTGCAGAGATTACTTAAAGAGAAAAAGAGAGATCATGATGGCTTAGACTAAGAAGAAAGAGAAAAGTGAATTTGTTGGGAGTTTTTATTTTTTAGAGGTAATAGGAGGTACTGATGGATTGGTTATGAAATATGATGGAAAAGATAAGAATCAAGCATGATTCTAGAAGTAGCTTGTATATGCTATTTCTTTGTAGGAATGTCCTTTCCCATCCCCCCCCCCACCTGAAAAATTCTTCTTCCTTCCAGACCCAACTCAAATGTCATTTTTTTCTGTAGGACATTTTTAATTCCCAACAGATTGAGTCTTTCCTTTTTCTATACTCCCATACTGTTTTTTTTACGTTTTTTCATTTATTTTGAGAGAGAGAGTACAAGTAGGGGAGGAACAAAAAGGGGGGGAGGGAGAGAGAGAGAGAGAGAGAGGGAGGGAGGGAGAGAAAGAATATCCCAAGCAGGCTCTGCACTGTCAGTACAGAGCCTAATGTGGGGCTCGAAACCACAAACCGTTAGATCATGACCTGAGTCGAAACCAAGAGTTGGGTATTTCACCAACTGAGTCACCCAGGCATCCCCATACCATTCTTCTTTATGACACTTCCTGAATTGTAGTCTGAATGTCATTTACATGCATTTCTTCTACAAGACCATGAGCTAACATCTTGCCTGGCCTATAGTCAATCAATAAATTCGTATTGAATGAATGAATGAATGTATAGTATATAATACTTTCATCAGAAAAATATTACAAATGTAAATAAATTCATTCCATACAATTTTATTTGTTACATACACACATATATATGAATTACACAGCATTTGAAACCTAAGGAATTTTCATCAGTCTTTAAAACATTATTCTTGGCTATATATCTGTAATGTTTGGCTGCCATAACTGCTTTTTGTTAGTAGAATGAGAGGCAGCTGCAGGTACTGGCAGATTACAAAATGCGTAATTACTAAAAGTAACTGAAGCATATTATAGTATAATTCAACAGAAAAAAAAACATCTGGCACATGCTATGTTAATTTGTCATAAGAGAGTTTCAAAGAAAGCACTTGCTGCAGCTGGCAGATCCATCATTTTCCCGAAATGAATAGCACACCTTTTGTTTGTAATTCTCTCATGTAATAGAGACTAGAGCCTTATGTGATTTAATCTTTAGTCATCACTAACGGATTTCAGACACTGAGGAAATTTCCCCCGTGCTGTATCAACTAAAATATACGTGGCTTATTCTTATCTTAAACTGTGCCTCAATAATAAGAGAATGCTCTGAGCAATTATAGTAATTGATTATAATGCCCAAGATACTGATTATAATGCCTGAGCTGCCATTTCTTAAGAAACCATACTTCTTTTTTTTAATTTAAAGCATTTATGGTGTTTTCAAAGAAATGGATGCATTTTAGGGAAAGCTTTGCTGTTATCCTCATACCATACTTTTCAGTTATTATATATGCCAGTGACACTAAGAATTGAAGCACATTTTGAGTGGACACTCTTCCTTTCAGCATGGGCTAGGATACCCATTTCTATGACAAACAGAAAAGGATTAATTATAGTTCTAGTGCTGACCTTTTTGAAATGATCTGCATTTCTCTCTACTGAGCATGGCCATAGTACCTCAAACTCAATATATTTAAATATATTTCACTCCTAACCCAAGTTTTTATTTCATCCTGTATTTCCCATTCCATGACCCCATCATATCTGCCCATTTGCTCAAGCAAAACTCCAGAAGTCATCCTAAACTTCTTCTCCTCACACCCTTAAATCAATTATTACTAATTCTGCTTCCTAAATATCTCCTGAATCTGTCATTTCCCTCCCATCATTTAGGCTACCAATACTGCTCACCTGGGTTACTGCTATAACGCCCAATTGACCACAGTCATGTCTCCTTACCTACTTTTTCTTGCTATAATCAGATTTTCTGATATTCAAATCCAATCATGTCACATCTTAAAATACTTCAGCGCCTCCCCAGTGTATTATTAATAAGCCTCGACTTATTGTCAAGACATAGAAGATCCTTTGTAATCTGTATTTCCTGTTTCCATCTTTCCCTCTTTTCCTCCCACTGCCACTTCCTAGTAACACTCTATACCTTGCACCCACAATTCCTCTCAGTTCCCTGAATTTATTATCCTTTCTTATTGCTGGGCCTTCACACATGGATTTGATTGTAACTCTTTTCCTTACTCTGCTTTTGTCCATCTAACTTCTGTTTCCCTTTCGTACATCAGCTTACAAGCCTACTTCCTCTGGAGAGACAGCTCTAACCCCATAATCATCCCTGTACATTCCCACAGCACTTTTTACAGCAGTTACTACCTATATTATAAAGTAGGGGCTTGTCACTATTTAGTAGTTTATCAGTTTCACTCTGGCAGTAACTGGATCTTGTTCTTCCTTGTCTCCCTAGCACTTAGCATAATATATGGAATGTAACAGGCATTCATTTCAGTATTTGTTGAATGAATCAATTCTATATTCCCTCAATCTTATCCTAAAATCAGGACTTAAAATTACATGTGAAGAAAATTCACATATTATTTTTTAACTTTGAGTTTATTCTCCAAATAATGTCTTAAAATAAGCTTCCTATGAATGGTTTTGTACATAAAACTCTATCTCACACTCATTTTCCTAGTGGTAATCTCCCAAATGTATTATACCATTTAGTAGCTACTTTGAAAATGTAATCACTGAATTATCTAGTTTGTTTTCCTGTAAAATCAAATATATAGTGAAAACTTTGAAAAGGCAAAATACAGTGTATTAGAAATGTTATTATTGAATGTACCTGTTACCTGATTCTGTGGGGTTACCTAGAGTCTGCCTAGGCTTAAACCACCTGTGTGTTCTAGGCATTGTTCTAAGCCTTGTGAATATACTTCCTCTTTCAGGGCCTTCACCTTAATTAACAAGGAGAGACAAATAGTCAAAAGGTAAACCAACATATAAACAAGATAATTTTAGATGTTTTAAATGGTATGAAGAAGACAAGTCAGTATGATAGACAGTCACTGGGACGGGGCAGGACCTGAAAGGACTGCACAAGTTTTTAAAAAGTGGTTGGGAGAGCTGGCATTTAAACCGAGACCTGAACCTCGGTTAGAGGTTAGTTAGAAATAAACCAACTATACAAAAAAGCCAGGTTTTATTCCAGGCATTGGAAAGAATAGCAAGTACAAAGCTCCAGAACTAAAGAGTTGACCATGTAATTAAAGCAGAGTGAGCAAAGAGAGAAGCTAGAACATGGAGGAACTAGGTATGGATTAGATCATGAGAATCTTGTAGAGCATTTTAAGTAAGATATTCTTACTTTAAAATATTTAAGTTAGACTATTTTAAGTTGAAAGAAAGGAGTGGGAGAATTTTAAACATCCTTAGATCTTTGAAAAATCATTTTAGCTATTCTGTAGAAAAAACAGATGTGGCAAAAATGGAATCAGGGAGACCAGATATTCGATTATTACAGAATTCCAGGCAATAGATGATAGTAGCTTAGAGCAGAGTGTTGTCAAATGGAAATGGAGAGAAGTGGGGCAGTTATGAAATCTATTAGGAAGGTAGGACAAGACATATTTGTTAAGTCAAACATAGGCAATGAGGAAAAGGGAGGTGTCAGAGATGATGCCTTAGCATAGACTTGAACCTGTGGGTAGATGGTGAGGCCTTTTACTGGGAGGGAGAAAACTTAGGATGGTATAGATAATAAGTAGTTTCCATTTTGGACAGGTTCCATATGAGATGCGCCTTAACATTCCTTTACAGTCACAGAATAGAGGAGACTGCTTCAGGGTGCAGCCAGGGAAGGAAAGAGCTTGGGAGTATGACCAGGAGTGCTCTACTGTATCTACAGCTGGCCTGTCTGCTTTACCTTGTGGTGTTTTTAGTTAACCGAATGAGATTTGAAACCTTAGGGCGAATTTCCTGTTTTAGTAGTCAGGTCTTTTGAAGCCATACAAAAAGTTGAGATCACAATCTTTGAAATTACTGACCATTTTGCCCCATACATAGGGTTAAATTTTTTTTAGAGAATCTTCATTTTGCCTTTAAGGTCTTGATACTATATAATGCCACAGATATGCTTTATTAATATCTTTTGTACTTGATTAGGCTTATGATATGAGGCAATGCGATTTAATTGAGAGAACATTTTAATTAAAGACTGGGTGTGAACCCATTTTTTCATCGTCACATTTTTTTTCATTTTTCCTGCATGACTTTAGGAATATTAAACAACTTCTCTGAGTCTTAATTCCTTTACTTAAAAGATGAGAATAAAACTACTTTGCAAGCTTAAAGTAATAATAAAGTACTGTAGTAAAGTTATAGTAGAAAACCCTCTTGGCTGACGTCCACTTAATCATATAACAACATTAACCTGTGAACTAAATTTCTGTGCAGAGTGCTGACCAGTGTCCACAGCACTCTCCATGCCCCTGCCTTAGTTGACTTCACTCTAGTGTTGTTAACCGTCACTTGCTTTACGAATATCCCTGGGGCACCTGGGCAGCTCAGTCGGTTAAGTGTCCGACTTCGGCTCAGGTCCTGATCTCACGGTTCTGGGTTCGAGCCCCGCGTCAGGCTCTGTGCTGACAGCTAGCTCAGAGCCTGGAGCCTGCTTCCGGTTCTGTGTGTCCCTCTCTCTCTGCCCCTCCCCTGCTCATGATCTGTCTCTCTCTGTCTCTCAAAAATAAAAATAAATGTTAAAAAAAAAAAAAATATATATATATATATTCCTGTGTTTGCTCCCAAACCAGGTTATGCCGGTTGTACTTGTATTAGAAATACATAATTAACAAACCAGTGATATATGACTACAGAAAGAGAAACGTATTATTTCTTTTAAAACTGAATTATATACTTTGGAGAATTTGCTATTGAACTGCATTTGGCAAGCAATTCTAAAAGAATAGAGGGAATACTATAACAATTTAGAGAATTCTGTATTTGGACTGCTTGCCAAATGCCTCTGAATGCTTGAACCACATTTATGAAGCCAAAAGTGGAAATAATGATATACGATACATTATGGATGTGGTTTGTATAAGAAAGACATTCAGCATTGAGAGAGGGACGCAGAACCTGAGAGACTATTTAATACTGAAAACCAACTGAGGGTTGAAGGGGGAAGGGGGAGTGGGAGAAGAGGTGGTGGTGATGGAGGAGGGCACTTGTGGGGAAGAGCACTGGGTGTTGTATGGAAACTGATTTGACAATAAACTATTTAAAAAAAAAAAAAAAAAAGAAAGAGGGGCACCTGGGTGGCTCAGTCGGTTAAGCCTCTGACTTTGGCTCAGATCAGATCTCACGTTCGTGGGTTCAAGCCCCGCATCAGGCTCTGTGCTGACAGCTAGCTCAGAGCCTGGAGCCTGCTTCCCGTTCTATGTCTCCTTCTCTCTCTGCTCTTCCCCTTCTCATGCTCTGTCCCTCTCTGTATCAAAAACATTAAAAAATTTAAAAAAAAAAGAAAGAAACACTCCAGTCAGTGTGGTGGTCATACTTTAAAACATAGAGATACTAAAAAAAAAAAAAAAAACAAAAAAAAACAAACCTGTATATTCTAGACCAGAGATCCAGACAAAATCCCTATCCTTCCTTGGACCTCAGACCTCGTAAAATCTTAAAAATTCAGGAAATCTATGGACCCTCTTCCCAGAAAAGATGAGCACACAAGATCTTGCAGATAGTTTGAGGGTGCTTGTGAGTATATGAACAGCCTGTGAACCACTGACAAAGAACCCTGGCCTTAGTTCTCACTCTCCACCCACTTCCGCCTCAGACTGATGAATTTGATGACTTTATCAATGTTGATTATAATATTTTGTTTACTAAAGTATTGAATGTTTTCTTAACAGATACAGCATATATTACTTTGCTAAATTATTTTATAAAATTTTACTTACACAGAAAGCAGTAAATCATATTTTACAACTGTATTTTCATTTTGTAGGCATGACTAGGATTTTTCTGTCACATACACATTAATTATATAAGTGAACTAAAAGTATTTAGGACACTGATGGGCTAAGCAATTCCCAGTAGAAGGAATTTCTCATTCATATACACTTATATTAAAATTGGTAGAAGATAGGGGCACCTGAGTGACTCAGTCGATTGAGCATCTGACTCTTGATTTCAGCTCAGGTCATGATCTCAGAGTCAGGAGATCAAGCCCCACATCAGGTTCCACACTGAGTGTGGAGCCTGCTTAAGATTCTTTCTCCCTCTCTCTCTGCCTCTCCCATACTTGCACTTGCATGGGCACTCTCTTTAAGAAAAGAAAAAAATTGGTAGAAGACCATGATTTTACCTTAAACCTTGTAGCATTGTATAAGATGCTAGAAATTATAGAGAAATTGGGTACAACATCACTTAAATTCTTTAATTAGAATAAAATATTCTTTAAGTGCCATAATTTCGTATAGAAATGAAATGCATCTTTACTTTCTGGCAGGCTACACTTAAATCATCTCGGATAGGTAAGAATGTTTCTGTTTTTAAAGATTAGCAATGAAGAGATTACATAGCTTTACTTGGCAAGTGTTTCAAGTGTAACACCACTGTGAAACACTCAGAAAAGTCTTATTTTATGTTTATCCTAAATCACTAATGGTATAGGGAACTTTCAATTATGTTCTCTAATGAAGAGAAAATTTCTCATAGATAATACATTGAGTTGAAGCATCCTCCCACAGCTTTCCTTTATCCCTGCAGTGAAATATCCTGACAAAGAAATAAGGAGTTGCTGAGGACTGACAGGTAGGCTCTAGGAAGGTCTCAGGGGATAGAGTTGGCAAAATCACTTTTCTCTCCACACTTTAATACCTTCTAAAATTTCATTCAGAAATGCGATTGAAGGAAATGCATAACAGAAAAATAACATTTTCTTAGTCACTTCAAATCCTTTGTTAGAAAGAACTAGAATATAAATAAATCTGAATAAATAAAAATAACCTTTATCTAAAAATATCTTTTGTGGTAGATTCCTCAGTAAATGTTTGTTGAACAAATAATAAAATTTTCTAACTGCCAGGTTATCTACAGAAATTTAGCCATAAATCAGCAAATGTTTATTGATACTCTATATGTAAAGCACTGTGGTAAATACTATGGAAACTAAAAACAATCCCCTCTTTAAAAAGTTTCACATTATACTTGGGGAAGTATGTGTGTGTACACATATATGTTATGTATGCTTACACACACATATAAATGACTAGCATAATAGAGAATTTCTGATTGCCTTGTAACATAAAATAAGTATCAAAGCTTTAATTTGAAAAGAGAACTGTCTGGACTAAAATGAATGGGGAAGGAGGGATAGAAGGAAGGGGGCAAAGGTGGAATCTTAAAGAGTTTAAAGAGAAATCTAAAAAGAAGGATACAGAAAATGGCATAAACATGAGCCGTAAGGTGCTGCATATATGGTTTGAATGTGAGACAGTGAGAGCCTAACTGAAGTAGAAGACTCTTACTGGAGATAAGGTTAGAAAGATACAGCGTACAAAATGTTGGAGGATTTTGAATTTCACTCTCAGGAATTGGATTATTTTGTGCACTAGCAGAAAGCCACTGGAAGTTATTGCTTAAGGAAGTAAATTATTAAAGTGACTTAGAGAAATACATTCATGATGTGTGGATTAGACATGGAAAACCACTATATTAATTGAGCACTTCTTTGTGCATTGTGGTGTACTTTGCATAATGTTTTCACTTGATACTGAGAAGCCTGAGCAGTTGGCTTTTGTAGTAAATCTAAAAATTTAAGTTATAAGAACTTGAGTTGTGATGCTAATGCTCTATAAAAATGAAGAACAGATGCAAGAGACATTGCAAAGGAAGAGTCTCTTTAGGGACAACCCAGATGTTGCATTCAAGAGAAGGTGAGAAATAGAGTTAAGGTGGTTTAACATAGGCAGGGAGGGCAAAGATGTCGTCAGTGTAAATATTGAGTGGCAGGGGCCACCTGGGTGGCTCAGCTGGTGAAGCGTCCAAATCTTGGTTTTGGCTCAGGTCACAATTTCAGTTTCATGAGTTCAAGTCCCGCATTGGGCTATGTGCTGACAGCACAGAACTACTAGGGATTCTCTCTCTCTCTCTCTCTCTTTCTCTCTCTCTCTCTCTCTTTCAAAATAAATAAATAAATGTAAAAAAATTTTTTTTGTTAATTGAGTGGCAAGGTGAGTAGTAGGTTTTCAGGGAAATGCAAAAAGTTTGATATTAGACATGTTAAATTTGAATATAACATTTTCGGGAAGAAGTCAAAAATAAAGATATAACTTGTTACATTTTTAAGTGAATTTGTAAATATATACCTAGAGTGCCTGGTACACAAACTCACACATATATATTCTTTCACATATTCATTCAGCTAACACTTAGCCATTGCCTGCCATGTTGCAGCATAGGGGAGTGGTTAAGAACACAGACCTTGAAACGAAAGAGCCCAGTTTTTGAATCCTGACTCTACAATTGGACTAGCCATATGACCTAACTTTATATTTAAATTTCTGTTTTTAAATTTTCTCATTTGTAAAACTGGGGATCGCAAAAGGTTATCACAAAAACTAAATAAGTTAATTTAAATAAAACACCCAAAGGTCCTGAGTATAGTAAGCACTATGAAAGTGCTATCACATCACCATCATCTTCACTATTATTACTTGCCAAGCTCTGTTGAGTACCAGATCGTAAGGATACAAACATGAATAACAAACTTGCTCATCATCCAGTGGGAGTTACAGAGCTTGATACACAACAGAATAAATATTTCTATGGATTTAAAATAACTTAAGGGGTGCCTGGGTGGCTCAGTCAGTTAAGCATCCGACTTCAGCTCAGGTCATGATGTCACGGTTCGTGGGTTCCAGCCCCGCATCAGGCTCTGTGCTGACAGCTAGCTCAGAGCCTGGAGCCTGCTTCAGATTCTGTCTCTCCCTCTCTCTCTGACCTCCCCTGCTCGCACTGTCTCTCTCTGTCTCTCAAAAATAAAAAAAGAAAAAAGAAAAAAATTTTTAAATAAAATAACTTAAAGTTTAATAATTTGATCTTTGTGGTCTTAAATTTTGTGGATAATTATTACTATTTAATAGTAATTGTTAGAAATTATTACTACCCTATAAATTGTCATGTGTGTAAGTGGTTTAGGCATCAAGTTATGCGGAAAGTGTTTTCTGAAAAAGTTCTATATAAACTGAATGTTGGCTAACTTATAAATGGGATCACTGTATCATTTTAATCCCAGTAGTACTCAAAAGTTATTTCTCATCAGCACTAATGTGCATAATTTTACTTTTAATTCATTTGGCCTAGGAGACTGACCACTTCAGTCATTCCTTGTTTTCTTATGTCATGTTGAGAAGCAGCAGTAATTTTAAGCTACACAAGGTTCTCTAAACTAAGTACAGTAATTTATCCTACATTATTATTATGATAATGATTTATTATCAAAGATAAACCATTTGGGTTTGTCTGTTACAGAATCAATGATAAATACTCAGTCTCCTTCGTCATTGTCAGTGTTCTATATGGATGAAACCCCTGAGTTAGAATAAGCCATTTCCCTCTGAGTTCTAGCATGGCAACAACTATGTATTTGTCACCATATACCTTGCCCTTGGCCCACAGTATTCAGTAAATACTTGTGGAATTGATTGTGGGTGGCATTATTTTTTGTTCTCTCCTGTATATTTATAACAGATTGCTTGCTTAAGATTTTAACAACTATTCATCCAAATGTAGGAAACCTGAGGAGCCTACCAAGTTTTTATACTGTGCAGCTCATTGGGAAAAAATTTAAAGCTGAAGTTATTTTAGAAGTGTTAATTTGTTGATTTATTTAAGCAGAAGTAAGATCAAAGGATAAAAACTAGTTCTGAATTAATGGAGTATTTTAATACTCAGAAAATTATTTGGTCTTTTTTAAAGTTAATTTTAAGGCTACATTTTATCTACTTTTTAAAAAGTTATTTATTTATTTTGAGAGAGAGAGCACGAGAGAGAGAATCCCTAGCAGTCTCCACACTGTCAGCACAGAGCCCAAAGCGGGGCTTGAACTCATGACCTGAGCTGAAATCAAGAGTCAGACACTGAACCGA
>NC_043700.1:90495057-90570042 GCF_006229205.1 Suricata suricatta
CTGACGAATGGATCAAGAAGATGTGGTATATATACACAATGGAGTATTACATGGCAATGAGAAAGTATGAAATCTGGCCATTTGTAGGAAAGTGGATGGACCTTGAAGGTGTCATGCTAAGCAAAATAAGTCAGGCAGAGAAGGACAGAAACCATATGTTTGCACTCATAGGTCTAACAGGAGAACAGGAGAAACCTAATGGAGGACCAGGGGGAGGGGAAAGGGGAAAGAGAGTTGAGGGGAGAGAGGGATGCAAAACCTGAGAGACTATTGAATACTGAAAACGAACTGAGAGTTGAAGGGAAGGGGGAGGGGGGGAAAGGAGGTGGTGGTGATGGAGGAGGGCACTTGTGGGGAAGAGCACTGGGTGTTGTATGGAAACCAATTTGACAATAAACTATTTAAAAAAGAAAGAAAGAAAGAAAATACCTTTGGCCAAAAGCAAAATAATGCTTACATGTTGCATTAAAAAAAAGAAAAGAAAACCAGCACTGTGCATAGGATAAATCCAGCTATTAAAGCATAAAGGATATGAATGTATAAAATATTGCACTTATACAACCAAAACATAAGTACCAATCCTGAATATATTACACTGAAATGATGTTGAAGTGATTAACAGTACGTTAAATTTCCAAGAACTGAACTCCTCCAAGAAGTACTGTAGATGAACCTTGAAAATGCATACTGTGGGGCGCCTGGGTGGCTCAGTCGGTTAAGCCTCCAGTTTCGGCTCAGGTCAGATCTCACGTTCGTGGGTTCGAGCCCCGCATCAGGCTCTGTGCTAACAGCTAGCTCAGAGCCTGGAGCCTGCTTCCAGTTCTGTGTCTCCTTCTCTCTCTGCCCCTCCCCCTCTCATGCTTTCTCTCTGTATTGAAAATAAATAAAACATTAAAAAAATTTTTTAAAAAATGCATACTGTAGCTGAGAATCATGATAGCTTATGAGATTTTACAATGACAGATGCTATATCTGTTTGAGATTTTACAGTAACGTACTATATTTGTTTAATATGAGATTTTATAATAACAAATACTATATCTGTTTAATGTGAATATATGTTCATTTTAATACCGCCAGAGAAAAACATTGAAGACTTTGAGAAAAACATTGAGCACTTTTCGAATAGATGTCTGGGGTTTTCTCTGCTTTTTGTGCTAAAATATACATAAAACTTAACATTTTAACATTTTTTTAGTTGCAGTAAAATACACATAAAATTTACCATCTTGGTTATTTTTAGGTGTACAGTTTAGTAGTGTCCAGTGTATTCACATTGTTGTATAGCCAGTCTCCAAAATATATGTGCATTTTATAAAGTAATGAGTTCTATAAAATATAGTCTATTAATAAGAGACTTTATTTTGCACATAAGAAGATATTTCTGTTCAAAATATGAATATATATCACTGAAAAATCTATTTTCAATTTTTGGACAATTATATTAATGGCTTTGGTCGGGGGGGATGTCTCTTGATTAATAGGAGCGAGCTGAGTCGACAGAAACTTCATACCCAAGAGCTGCTTTCTCAGCTGGAAATGGCAAATGAAAAGGTAGCTGAGGTAAGATAATGACTCTCCAGGGAAGTCCTTTCTGCTGCAGCTTGATACACATGTTAGAGAATTTTACCTGAGCCAACTCCAGATTAATTCTCTACTTGGAAATGACCATACAGATGTGAGTATTCCTTGTAGAGAAATGATCCATAACCCTAACAGTCCACATTTTATAATGTGAATAAAAGCACTGAAAGTCAGTGACTCATCATATGTAAATGACAAAAGGTAGAGGTCTTATTTCAGTTTCACCAGTATAACTTGTGCAGTGTTGGAGGAAATGTGTTAAGATCCCCTTCATTTCTAAGCATGTCTGAGATTATATTTTTTAGCCCATTCCTCTTATTTTGTTTTAATACAACACAGAAGATATGTGGAAATTACTGTTGCCTACTAGAATACATTAAAATACTCCATTAGATTAATGCTTTAGTTATTTCTTTTAGACATCTGTTTTTCAAAGAGAGAGGGCATGAACAAGGGAGGAACAGAAAGAAAGGAGACACAGAATCCAAAGCAGGCTCCAGGCTGAGCTGTCAGCACAGAGCCCAATGCAGGGCTCAGATTCATGAACCATGAGATCATGACCTGAGCCAAAGTTGGACACTTAACCACCTGAACCACCCAAGCACCCTGAAATTAACACTTTAGAACTAAACGCAGCAAAAGCTCATCATTTTTCTCTTTGAGTCTTTAAAAAAAGTTAACAATTTTAGATTATGATTAGAGCCTTCTAGAACTCTAGTTCTTCATTTGATGTTCTAATGTTGATTGTATTTGTTGGAATTTCATTAATAGGCTATTATGGTCCGCGAATTTTTGTGGCCATCTATAAAAGCCACAGTGAAATAATTACTGTCAAGTTTCAAAACATTATAAATTGATATGAGCCATTTACAAAACAAACAATAGCCATCAAAATACTTATTATAGTTTTTACTTCCAGGAATCTGTACTTAAGGAAATTATTTAAAATATGAAAAAAATTAAATGCAGATATTCAGCATAGTAATATTAATAATATTAGATGATCAAAAGCAACCAAAATGATCAGTTGAAAAAGAACAGTTGCGTATATTATGACTTACCTAATCTGGACTGTGCCTTAACCATGGGAAAATGCACAGTATATGTAGTCTGATGATTCCATGAAAATGATTATTATAGATGATGGGATTTTTCCCCCAAGTTTTCTCTAGTGTTAATGATATGCCTTTTAAATGTAAGACTATATATTTAAATATCTTGGTAAATTGAAATGGCCAATATGGTTCTCTTAATAAAATTCAATTTTGCTTTTGGGCACAATAAAACATATAACCTCATTTTAGAAGTATATTGTATTCAGTATTTTTATTACTAGGCATGACAGTCACTGTTGTCACTTACCTATTTGGACCTGGGTACTGTGTAGTTCTTCATAGAAAATGTGTTTTTCTTACTATTCCTGATTAGACTGGTATTATTCTCTCAGTTCAGTAAGGTGCCAGAAAACTGCATAACAATTCTTGTTGTACAAAACTTTTTCAGGTTAGTATGTATGGAGAGCACTAGTACTTTTTTTTAATTGATAGTTTCTTTGAACTTGTCTTCCTGGCAGCATATTATGACAGACTTATATTCATGATGTCCATATAGTTTCCTGAGGCAGCTCTAACAAATATTAAAAACTTGATGGTTTATGTTTTTTATTTTTTTTAAAGACAGAGAGAGACAGTGCAAGCAAGGGAGGGTCAGAGAGAGAGGGAGACACAGAATCTGAAGACAGGCTCCAGGTTCTGAGCTAGCTGTCAGCACAGAGCCTGACACAGGGCTCAAACCCACGAACTGTGAGATCATGACCTGAGCCGAAGCTGGATGCTCAACCGACTGAGCCACCCAGGCACTCCTCAAACTTGATCATTTAAACAACAGAAATTTATTGTCTCACAATTCTGAAGACCAGAAGTCCAAAATCAAGAAGTCAACGGCGGGGGGGTGGGGAGGTTCTGGTTCCCTCTGAGGGAGAATCTGCTCCATGATTCTCGCCTACCTTCTGGGGGCTTCTGGCATTGCTTGGCTTGTAGATGGTATTCTCCCTGTGTCTTCCTGTTGTCTTCCCTTTATACATGTCAGTGTCAGGGCGCCTGGGTGGCTCAGTCGGTTAAGCGTACTTCAGCTCAGGTCAGGATCTCATGGTTTGTGGGTTCAAGCCCCGCATCAGGTTCTGTGCTTACAGCTCAGAGCCTGGAAACTGCTTCGGATTCTGTGTTTCTCTCTCTCTCTCTGCACCTCCCTCATTCATGCTCTGTTTTTTTCTCAATAATAAAGAAACATAAAAAAAGAATTAAAAAGAAATATATATATGTATATATATATTTATATACATGTCAGTGTCTCTGTACAAATTTCCCCTTTTTATGAAGATAATCTCATACTGGATTAGGCTCCACCATAAAAATCTCACCTTGGGGTGCGTGGGTGCCTCAGTCAGTTGAGCAGCCAACTTCAGCTCAGGTCATGATCTCATAGTCTGTGAGTTCAAGCCCTGCATCAGGCTCTATGTGGACAGCTCAGAGCCAGAGGCCTTCATTGGATTCTGTGTCTCCTTCTCTCTCTGCCCTTCCCTCACTCACTCTGTCTCTCTCTCTCAAAAATTAATAAACATTAAAAAAAATTTTTTAATCTCACCTTAATCATCAGCAAAGATCCTATTTTTTTAATTTATTTATTTTGAGAGAGAGCATGCATGTGAGCAGGGGAGGGGCAGAGGGAGACGGAGAGGGAGAGAGCCCCAAGCAGGTTCCGTGCTCAGTGTGGAACTTCACATGGGACTCGGTCTCAAAGCTGTGAGATCATGACCTGAGCCAAAATTAAGAGTTGGATGCTTAACCAACTGAGCTATACCCATTCCTTGAATAAAATTGAGCTTTAAAAATGGCAATGTCATATGGGGTTCCTGGGTGGCTCAGTCAGTTAAACGTTGGATTTCAGCTCAGCTCATAATCTCACAATTCATGAATTTGAGCCCCATGTCAGACTCTGCTGACAGCTCAGAATCTGGAGCCTGCTTTGGATTCTGTGTCTCCCTCTCTCTCTCTGTACCTCCCCTGCTCGAGCTCTCTTACTCTGTCTGTCTCTCTCTCTCTCTCAAAAACAAACATTTTTTAAAAAATGTAAAATAAAAGAATGGCAATGTCCTACTTTCTCTAGAAGATGGATATAGCATATTAGTTACTATTTTTTAATTTTGTTTTGAGAGACAGTATGAATGGGGAAAGGGCAGAGAGAAGGGGAGAGAGAGAATCCCAAGCAGGCTCTGTACTGTCAGCACAGAGCCCAACAAGGGCTTGAACCCACAAAACCGCAAGATTATAACCTGATCCTGAACTAAGAGTCAGAGGCTTGACTGACTGAGCCACCCCAGTGGCCCTGTAGCACAGGAGTCCTAAGTGCACCAGCACACAGCACTGCACCGGCTAAGAATGAGGCAGAAGTACACATTCTCACAACTCATCCCGTCCTACCGAAGTTCTGGTTCTCTCAAGGTTAATATCAAATATTGAAAGTCTGGTTCTTAACCTCTGATTCACTTTGTTTGGTGGCATGGAGAGGGGGAAGAGAACAATTTAGTCAAAATATAATTTGAAAAAGGGTTAATGTGGAGATCTGTCTTTGCATTTTACAAGGGGTAAAATGATATTCAGATATTTTATTGATTATTCCACAAAACCTTTCCATGTCATATATGGATGTCTAACTTGTTTGCTTTATATTTCTCCTTTATAGAATGAAAAACTAATTCTAGAGCATCAGGAGAAAGCCAGCAGGCTCCAGAGGCGTCTGAGTGCGGCGGAGCAGAGGGCGGCTTTGGCCTCCCAGCAGGTAGAGCGCGTCTCGTTACCCCTGGACAGTAAAGAGTCTGAGCAGACCAAAGATAAGTTCCTCCCAAGCTCCCAGAGAAATAGTAGTTTTATTTTTACTTGATTAAACTGTTTAAAATTAGTCTTTTTAATGTTTGAGATTGAAATAGTAAACTTTAACAGCAGAAATAAACATGATCTCCTAAATTGACACCAAAATCTAGACCTCTGCTGCCTGGTATGGTAGCCACTAGGCATAAGCAGCTGTTTCAATTTTAATTAATTACTAAAATTAAGTAAATTAACAATTTGAAAACCTCATTAACACTGGCTGGGTTTCAAATGCTCCTGTGTAACTATGGTTCTCAAATTGGACAGCATAAATAGAATTCTGTGATCACAAAAAGTTATCTTGGACAGCACTGCTCTAGAATTTTATTCTGTCTAGGCATGTATCACTGACAGTTTTGGAAGTAGAAAACATTGCTTTGAATGTAATTCTTCAAATTGCACTTTGTTTTTGTTGTAGGTTTTAAATGGAAAATTTTACTTGTCCTATAGGTTACCTTCATTTAATGCACATTTGTATATAACCATATAAATCTAAAACACTATATACAAGTTGTCCATTGGGAAATAGAGTAGAAAATGCAGAATATAAATAAAATACTAAGGGATAATTAGTCATAATATAGGCACATCATTTAAAGGAAATGCGCCATTTGTTCTAAATGTGAGATCACTTAGTAGTTATAAGGACAGGCTGGAAATGGTTTAGATAGCTACATGGATGGATGGAGGTAGGCAGAGAAACTAAGTTACTACTGATTAATTACATTTGATTTTAAATGCTGTTTCAATCAAAATATTACATACAGATATTATATCATTTCATACATAGTAAAGCAGCTCTAAATACTGAGCTGTGATACTTGTAGATTTTTAAAATCTGCTGCTGATTTGAATACAGCATGGCACTTAGAGAAAATGCATTAATTTGCCCTTCTGTTTCCCCCCTTTGAGAGTAATCAGAGTTTTACCAAGTAAACTTCTTATGAACTTATGAATTAATGGAGTAAGTAAATAATTATTCAAGAAAACATTGTTTTGGGTGTCCTGGGCAGTAATTTAAGAGCAGGTGTTTTGGCAAATAGCCTGGTGCCATTAAGTGGCCATGTGATTTGGGGCAATTTCAACCCTTCTAAGCCTCCATTTCTTCATGTTTGATGTAGCATAATAACCCCTCCCTTAGAGTTATTGAAACATCAAAAGGATTAACACAGATAAGCACTTAGTGTAATCATTAAGTGGTTAGTAAGTAGTTTTATAAGAAATTAAATTTCTATATCACAATCCTTAAATCTTCAAGTTTACCATTTTTAAAGAATATGGTAAAGAAAATGTCTACTTAAAATGCACTACCGTAAGTTCTGTAGTAAAGAGAGTACAGTTACAGAACCTTAACTGGATAATCCACTTGGGAGCTAGTTTAGTCTGCCTCCCTCCTGACAGAATTAAACCCAAAGAGCACAACATCGGCTTTTCTTCTGTGATTTAAACTCTCTAATGACAAACATTTTGCCATTCTCTTTGTGAGATTTTTTTAATGTTATGTCAGTAAGCACTTTACAGGTTTTTCCTTAAGCTTTTCTCCTTTCATCCCATTTTTATTTGAAGATGAAAAGTAATCACTGAGCATTTTTCCCATCCACAGAAAGGAATTTATACCCTGGAATTAATTTTTATTCTATTTTAAATGAGTCCAAGTTACCAACTTCCTTTATTTAGACATATATTAGCTTTTATCTTTGCTTTCTCTGGATTCTTTCGAATTTTCCCATTTTCTCCTAAAAACTGGAAACTGCTATTAGTAAGAGTATCCTGCTAAGGGCCTGGTACTTAATGAAAGAAAGGAGTCAGGGGCACCTGGGTGGCTCAGTCAGTTGGGCTTCCGGCTTCAGCTCAGGTCGTGATATCACGGTTTGTGGGTTCGAGCCCCGCGTAGGACTCTGTGCTGACAGCTCAGAGCCTGGAGCCTGCTTCAGCTTTTGTATCTCCCTCTCTCTCTGACCCTCCCCTGCTCATGCTCTCTCTCTCTGTCTCTCAAAAAAAAAAAAAAAACATAAAAAAATTTTAAAGAAAGAAAGGAGTCAAAGAGTTATCATTTCCTCTACTGTGGAAATAATACACATACTCACCAGGCAGCCCAGCATCACGCACAAACCCTGCCTTGTACTGAGCCCTCTGTGTTCTAAATGTGCTATTCCGACTAACTTTCTGTACATTCTTCATATTTGGACTGTGGTGACGTGTTCTAAGTGTATGAGTCTAAACTACTCAATGCCCTACTGTGTTCTGTTGACAGTTAAATCAGCTTGGTGAAGCCTTTCTAAGCAAGAACACAAAATCTAAAAACTGTGGGAAAAAAATGTGAACATGTAAAATTTCAGATATCTGCATATTAAAAAGCCATAAAGTCAATGAAAAACTGAGAAAAGATCTGCAATACATGTGACAAAAGCATATCTTTAATATATATAAAGAGTGGCCAAGTCAACAAAAATGGACAACAGAATAGACAAAAAATATTTGCAGAAAAGGGAGGACAGATGGCTTTTAAACATCTAAGAAGATACTCATCCTCACTGATAAAACAAATACAAGATTAAAGCATAATCACATACCGGTTTTCCCCATTTCATGATCAGGTCAGATCATGAAGCTTGACGATACACTAGGCGGACATTTCCATGCATCACTGATGCAAACATGTACCAGTGCAGTCTGCCGTATCTCTCAAAAACTGTCATGTACAAGACCTGGGACCCGGTTCTACGAGTTTATTCTGCCTGTGGTGTGCACTGGAACCTGGGCAAGTCTGCAAGGAAACATGTAAAAATAGTAATTGCAACATTGCCTATAATTTTAAAGGTCCAAAGCCATCTAAATGGCTATCAATAGAAAACAAGGTAAATTATAGAGTATCCATCCGGGGAAATGTTTGCCACTGTGAAGAAGAATGAAGTAGGTCCCACATGGAGCTACTTGTGAGGTAGATCACTCAGAAGGAAAAAACAAAGATGAAAAGTGTATATAGTCCTTTATCATGTTTAAATAAGTGGGCATGAGGAAATCCATCCATCTGTTCTCACTTAGAGTGTATTTCTAGAAACAGAAAATGGAAGTCGTGGTTGTATCTGGTGAGCGGGCTACAGGATGAAGGACGGCAGTGCATATAATCTTGTGTACTGTTGGGCGTCTTTCTGTGTGTATACAGTGTCAACTCCGAGTGATTTTTAAAGACTGTTTTCCTATTAGACCTTTCTCACTATGATTTATGATCCTCTTATTACCAGCCTTGGGTTATACTGGCTCACAGTTCGTATTTTACCCACTTTTCTAGTTAACTTTTATCTAGATATTTTTGACCCATCTGTGAAATATGTCTTGGAATTCTAAGTACTGTATATCACTCGGAGCTATGGAATGTTGTATTTGACATGCATATCTCTAGTGTAATACAGGTATTTTAAAAAGACTCAAGAGTAAAATAGAAAGGAACACAAACAATGATCTCTTCCAGGAGCCCTTCCAGTCAGATTATTTGCAATAATTGTAAGTTGTGATACATTATACTTTGTATTAGTGTAAGACTTTCCATAGAAAAAGTATCTACTTACTGATTGTCTATTTTAATTGCAGCTCAGTGTGATTACAGTGCAGAGAAGAAAAGCAGCCTCCATGATGAATCTGGAAAATATTTAAAAATATTCATAGTTCACTCACAGAACTTTAGAATTGGGAAAGCTGTTGGACTAGAAGTGTATTGAAATGGTAAAATCCTGCAGAGAATGGTTAAGGCTTGTGTTGTTTTGCATAAGCATTTTCCATTCTGTTTCGAGGGTTATGGAGAACAGAACAGTGACAGCTTCCTGTAAGTAAAGAAAATATAACCCTGTATTGAGCTTCAGTGGAGAATAAAGCCAGCTGAGAAGAACTCACTGCCTTCATCAATGTGTCTTTTAATTCCCCCTTTCTTCCTTTTGGAAGAGCATAGTAATTCTTAAACTACACTAATCATGAGAAAGACAATGCTAGAATTTTAATATTTCAGGTTCCATGATTGGAAAATTCTACATCTAATTGTTACTTTTTTAAGTTCCCAAATACCCATTTTATTATAAACTCATAAATGTAATAAATTATGCACTTTCTAAAATGATGCTGTCATGTATTTTAATGTATAATTGTAGTGATTCATTTTTAATTTACACAATTTCCAGTATTTGCCAAATATCGATATTTAAGAATTTGGGGGATTTTTTCTTTGTTTTGCTGTCACTCAAAGCAGGACTAACCATAAATTCTGCAAACGCATCGGCACTGAACTGTTGCAGTCTGGATGCTCTTCATAGATCCATGTAGTTAGCAATTCTCTGCTCCTAGTTTGAACTTGGCACACCCCGCTCTCTGGTGACTACAGCACGAGTTTGCATCTGGTTAACAAGTTAGGGACTGCTGCAGTGGTCTAGATAAAGAATAAGGAATTGAGTTTGAAGTGGCGTGAAAACATGCATGTGTAAATATGATGCAGTCAGAAGCTTAAGACTGGCGCTGACACAGAAATGGGGTCTTTGGCGTCGGGCTGAGTTGGAAGCCGTGGAGTAGGGAGCCTGCCGTGGGGCTCCGTGACGAGGCCGACGCCCTCTTCCCAAGTCTGATGGTTCCGTCAGCGTGTCGTGCTTCTCCCCACAGGACCTCCGTGTATACGCCGCCATCCGCACGTTCTTCAGACCACTGCTCAGACAGCCCTGCCTCAGTGCCTTCCCGCCTCCAGACTAGACTAGGTCCCCTTGTACTTCTCGTAAGAATGTGCTGTATTTTCTGACTCATAGCACTTGGGAAAATTTGAAATTAACTTTTTGAAATTTTTTCTTCAGTGGCCTCCTCAACAGTTTGCAAACTCCTTGGGAGCAGGATTCGTGTCTGCCCCCCTTCATTGTTGTAGCCTTACTCTTGGCATAGATTCCGGCACATGGGAGGTGCTCAGTAACTGTTCAAAATCTGAAAAATAATTTTTAAGGACAGGACCTTAGAAGATGTCTTCATTTGTTGAATGAGCTCAGGGAGAATTGTCATTGAAGGAGACTGAGTGGGATCAGTGAGAGGCTGGAACCAAGAGAATGCAGGATGATTCTCTAGAGAAAACTAAAGGCAGGTGGGACTGAAGGCGGGACAAGTGGTTGCTAGTGTCAAATTCAGCAACAAGATGAAATAATACAAATACGATAGTTAAATGATTAAGGCACTTAGCTTTCATGTCCTAAGAATTTTTCATTTGATTCTCTAATGTGAATTCCTTGCCATGTCACTCACAGACTAATTTCCATGTAATATGTTCAGTCATGTTTATAGAATATAAAATTTATTTTTAAAAACTTTTAATTAGAGAAGCTGTTAGAATTACACAAAAAAGATGAGACTGGAGGAAGCACTTCAGAAATGAACATTATAGACAAATGGAATATAATTTTCCTTTCTCAAAAAGAAAATCGAACTTCCCAGACTCATTTCTTCAAGGTAGATCTTCCAGTGTAACCACTTTCTCCAGCCTTTGGCCACAGGCACCCACTCTTTACCCTTCAATACTGAGAACCCGATCTCCAGTTAGAGCGCCTTCTTGAATACTTAGATATTCTCCAAGGGTGGGCTACTAATAAGCAGACAATAGGCCTTCTTACCTCCGCTGACTTTGAAAAGACTTTAGCTTTGTTGACCAACAGAACTGAACATGTGTGGTTATTTCAGAGAAGTCTGTTAGCTAATGATTTCAATGAAAAAAACGTAGCGTAATGTTTGACATTTCTCATATTGGTCAGTCTTGCCGTCATTTACAGAGACAGGATCATTTTTCTGAACTGTATTTTAGGAGACAGGGGACATGAATAGGAAAAGAGTGAAAAGAAATGATGTAAATCTGAAATTAAGGACAACACAGCTAGTTCATTTTATTTATTCATGTTTCTTTATTTGGGTCTCCCTGAGGAAGAAAAGAGATATGATTACCTCTTCTTCCTTTTGTATACAAATATGCAAATTGAGGCAGCCATCAATCTTCTAATTTCTCCTTTGGTGTGAGCGCTGTAACCACCCCAAATATGGGAGAACATTAGCAACAATTCAGCCGTTTGTTTATTCAGCAAATATGAATATTTCATAGCGGCACAGTCTGCCAAGCCAACTCTCAGACAAATCAAGGAAGAATGAAAAAATACTTTAAACATGTTAGTATAAATTCTGTTCTTTAACCATAATGTATTTCACTAGTTTTTCCAAAATAGCAAATCTGGAGCAGGCTTTTTTATAAACATTTTAATCAAAAATAATGATTGTTTTTTTAGTTTATTTAAAAATGCATATATACATGTAGATACATGCAGTACCCCACAGTGATGTACGAAATCTGTCCCTCACCAGCCCTCAAAACTTGTACAAATATGTGCCTTTGGGGCAGTGTTAACAATCTTAGTATTTATATAGAAACTAAACAAACATGTATATACTTAAATAACAAAAATCATAGGATGGGAAGGCATCTTTCTTTACAACACGGGCACGCACCCAGCTCCCAAGAAAACAATCTACACTAAGTAGGTGGTTTCTGCAGCCCCGGGGTTCACCACAAAACGGGCACACGTGCCCGCGTTCCCGTAGGCCCTCCCATGCGCTGGCTCTAACACCACTCGTTTCTTCCACTCAAGGACATTGGAATGTAAGCATGTGAGAATAACACTGCGGAGCTAACTTTGAATCTTCTCTAGTCTCTTTCTAAATATACATGCTTAAAGTTCACTACTGTATTTTTAGAGGACAAATTACTGCTGTTACCCTCCCCCACTGTCTAAACGCACTAGAACTGGAGGGGGGGGTACTCTCTCGAGATGGCCCAGTCTACTTTCCAACAGTTTGACCATTAGAAGGTTCTTCCGTACATCGAACTGAAATGTGTCTTCCTGCCTTAGTTCTGCCTTGTGCAACAGAGTAAGTCTAAACCATCTTACAAGTGGCAGGTCTTTAGCCTTTTGAAAATAATCTTCATGTTCTGCCTGCAAGTAAGTAAACATCCCCATTTCCTCAAAGGATTTGGTTTTGAGTACTTTTGCCAGCTACTCGTCTCAAAATGCTCTGATTTTCACATATATTTCTTCATTCATTCAATAAATATTTATTCAGCACCTACTTTACACCAGGCATACTTGGGATGTATCAGTCTTATGCCCAGAACCAAAAATTATAGTCAAGGTTACAATTCCCTCGTTCTGGATCATGACAGAGAGGTGGGGAGAGGGGAAGTGATACCTACGAAGTTTGGGGAAGACCATGTTGTTAGAACCTCCAGGAGACGGATTGTCATTCAAACCACATACTCCTCCCCTCTTCCCAGCCCCAAAAATAGTCTGACATAGTCTCTTATGGAAACATAAGAGTTATTTAGTTAGTGATTCTTGGATATGTACATATAATTTCTCAGTATTTATAATGAGGGAAAAAATTATTCTAGAATGTGTACTTTCATTACTATCACTTAAAATCATGTTAGCTTTTTGGGAATTTAAATTTTAGTGTTGAAGATATTGGGCATATTGTTGACTACAATCTTCAAGTCTTTTTTTCAAAGGTTTTCTAGCTAAGCCAAATCGTTGCCCCAGAAGCCAGACTGGTCATTCATCCCTTTTAAATCTTACTATGTCATGACAGTGTGCTGAGGTCATTTTGGCTCCAATTCTGTCATCCACGGTTTGTTACTTACAAGCATAGGGACCATGTCTGCTTTATTTTTAGTGCTATGTTTCTTGTACCCATGACAACTTTTTATTTACAATGATGCCATCTATAGGTTTGGTAAACATACCACCCATATTTTGATGAAAATCATGAAAAAAAAAAACTAGACAGGTATGAGTGCAGTTGGTCTCTTAGAACACACCAGCTACCAGCTCCCACAACGGAGAATCAGTCAGGTTCCACGGGGGTTGGTTATTCACCCTGTTTTTAATCTGGCCCTTTGCTGCTGCTTCACCATCACAGAAACATCAAGAAATACCCAGCCTTCTGTCCAGAGAAAGTTTGTTTATGCTACAACTGTCATACTTCCCAGACCTCCTCTAGTAATCCTGACCAAGAAGAAAATTTATTCCGATATATTCCTTGTTAGTAAATCCATGTAGCTGCCTACTAATCATGATTTTTTTTAATGTTTATTTAAAACCCTTGAAGCCTTTAATACAGCATCATGGGATTTTTTGTTCAATATTTTCATCCTGTTTTCAAAGAATATAACAAATCAGAGCAAAATATGTATAGAAAGCCTATTAGCACTAAGATTTATTTGTAAAGATTAAAAATGTGATACTAGCATCTCCTTTCATATAAATGATAGGGGGATAAAAACAAATGAGAAAAGTTATGTTTCTACAAATCATCATCTCATCTGTATGAATAATGTCTATTTATGGAGCACCTATCATATATAAGACATTGTGCTGGCATTTTACATTTATTACCTTATGTAATTCAGCAGACTTGCTAGTTAGGTATTATTCCCTTTCCAGAGGTATCATAAAAGTTAAGCAACTTGCTTCCACTAGTCCCAAGTACTCAGTGAGTAAATCCTTTTCAAACATCACGTTTTAAAATATCATACTTGTTTTGACACAGAAAATCATATAACATGCCATCAACTACTTTATAATTGCTAAACAATTTAACATATTCATCATTTTTTGGTAGATAAACACTTGTTTGGTGAAATGCTTATCACCCATTTAAGAAAAGCAAAAACCTTCAAAAGAGGGTAGCTCACTAATTAAGCTAACTTCCCTTGCTTAGATATCTATTTTCCACTGAAGTTACTGGACTTTATAGCCAGTTTCAAGTTTTTAAAAAAATGACCAAATCCCACTGGATGTGAAGGTGCTTTTCCTAAGAAGTTTTCTATATAATGCACGTAATTTGACAATCTCTTTTGACTGTTTCCAGATTTCTTTAATGAATGGTAACAATTTCACCCAAAAAAAGTGTCCTGTCTACCAAATATCTACCAAAAAAATCATAAATATGTTAAATTGTGTTTAGCAATTGTAAAGTGGCTGATACAGTATTACATGATTTTCTGTGTCAAAACGAGCATGGGATTTTGTTTTAAGTTTGTTTATTTTGAGAAAGAGAGATGGTGGGGCGGGGGTACAAAGACAGGGAGAGAGAGTCCCAAATAGTGCAGAGCCCCGACGAGGGGCTCAAACTCACAGCCTGTGAGGTCGTGACCTAACCTGAAATCCAGAGTCGGCCACTTAACCACTGAGCCACCCAGGTGCCCCAACCATGGTATTTTAAAGCGTGATGTTTGAAAGGTAAGTACTTGGGACTAGTTGAAGCAAGGATATGATCACAGGGATTTAATATGAAAAACACAAGCTCAAACAATTCAAACAGTAAAGTTGGAGCAGAGCCATAATTAGAAAAGAAGGAAAGCGCCCTTTGAGGTCGCTACGTGGGGGAGGAAAACACCAGAGAAAAAGATTTGCTTCATAAAGAAACTGTATCACACTGGTAATCATCCTGAAATTAGAGCCATCAGCAAGATTAGTGGGTAAAATAACCATAATTAACCCATAATTATAAATGCACTATTTCAAACATCCATATGTAAGCCAAGGAGGAATGAGAATATCAGGATATACTAGTGATCCATCAGGAATGACACATTTTTTTCTTTTATCTTTGCTATTTAATTTGGCATTGCTCAGTTTATTCATTTCTGCACTTGATCTTAGCCAAAAGACTGAGAAGCAAGGACTTTATTTCTAAAATATAACCAGATTTACTGTACTTTATGTCACAGAAATACCGATTGGAAGGTTTTGCATAGCATCAGTTTGAAGTCTTAAGACATTAGTCTTAATTCCAGATTTATCATCAAGCAACTATGTAATTTTAAGTAATTCTCTTTAAGTTTCCAAGCCGTGTGTTATGACATAGAATTAAGGTTCTGATAGCAATGTTATTTTCTTTGATCCTATATGCATAGATTTTATCCGTACATATGCTTGTGTGTGTTACATAAATGTGTATGAAACGAAGGCAATTCCATTCCATTCAGGGACTGACCACAAGCCCACTGTTCTCATTCTCCACTAGATTATGTGCAGGCATTCAACCAGTAAATGAGCATGTTTTAAGCCAAGATTCTTAGTTTTACTTTATAGAAATGCATTGCACTGAAGTTCACATATATAATCCTCAGTGTACTCAGGAACACACAAACTACATGATGTGAACTTTTTTTATATTCTGAGAGGCAGAAGAGCCCAAGGAGTTGAGTTGATTTCTGGCTGGGATTAACTCCCAGCTCTACCACCAACTGACCTTGAGCAAATTACTTTGTGCTTTGGTTTCCTCATCTTCCAATTCGATAATAGTGCCTACCTCACATGTTGAGACCAAAGAAGATTCATAAAATACAGACCAGTGGCTGCCATTTGACAAATGCTTTGTAATTACCTGCAGAAGTCTGAAGGGTCCCCTGAAAGCTATGTGGAATGACAGAATCCGTTTTTATTGTAGGTTATCACTGTGTACATGGCATTGCCAAGGCTGTAGCTAATTGGGGGGAGGGATTAATTTCAGCAAGACTTGAGTCAAGGAAACCAGGTAAGAGGCTACGGCAATAATCCAGGCAAGAAATGATGAGACTTGAACTAAATGGCAAGTGATGGTAGGATTGAGAGAAGTGAAAAATAACTGCTGTGTCTGTGTCTGGTGACCCGGATCACCATTTGGCTGTGGGAGTTGACGGACTCATAAAGGACTCCCAGGTTTCAGGCTCTGATGACACTGTCTAAGGCAGGATAGGGAAAAGGCCGTGTTCCAAAACCTCAAGTGCCTACATGCAGCCAAGAGGAAACGCCCAGGAAGCAGTCCATCAGAACTCAGAAGAGCTGGATGCGGAGACCTCCAACTCGGCAGCATAGGGAATAGCTGAAGTCAAGTAGAGGACAGATTTGCTCCCCACACCCCAGGACCTTTTTTTTTTTAAATAGTTTATTGTCAGACTGGTTCCCATGTAACACCCGGGGCTCCTCCCCACAAGTGCCTCCTCCACTGCTTTTCTTCTCTCTCAATGACCAGGCAATCAAAGCTCTTCTACCCCAGACTAGGACACATCATCTACTGCAGTTCTGAGCACCAAAGGGAAACCATATTGAAGCGTTCAACCTTGAAATTAACTGCAAAGTTTGCTGCAGATGGCTAATGTTTCAAAGGTAAACTCTGTTTTCTAAGTGATGAACACGAGTCCCTGGTGCCACATTTCCCATCACCTATCACAGACCTGCCAGGGCTAGGCCCTTCCCTTGCCTCCTGGGGACTTGATTTCCGGGGGGGGGGGGGGGGGGGGCTGTTGTGGTTATTCGACTTTAAGACCTTGCAGGAAAAACCACAGTTCTCTCTCTCTGGGGTCTTACTCAGAGCAAGCAACATGGAAGTAAACAGTCACTAAGGAGGAACAAGGAGAAATAAAAAAGCTTTTAGCCAAATGTATGAACAATTCTCATTTTAAAACACTGGCCAAAATTTCACAAAAATTATAAATTAGGGACAGTAACACCACCCTGTCGTGGCTCATAATCTAGAAGAGAATACAGACTATAAACCCATACCAGCCTTGCGGTTCCAAGTATAAAGGAGGGTGCATTTCATTATATGCTCATTTCTGAATGTAGTAGTTAAATAAAGAGGATTTCAGGCAAGGATAACACAAAACCAGAAATCAGAACTCGGGTCTAGGCCCAGTTCTGCCAATGCCTAATGCTGGATGTAATCCTGGACCTACCTTCTACATAGGATGCAGCTCTTCTTGGTCCTAGTGATCCAGAATTCTGCAATCAGAAGAAAGCATTTAATGAAACTCCTTTTTGAAAAATCATTTTTAAAGGACCTAAAGTCTTCCTGTCATTCAGATTTTTTTTTTTTCCGCCTCAGAAGGCTCACCAAGTAACCTCTTGGAGAAATCAAAGCCTTGTTCCTACTATAGTCTCCGTAAATGCCCGCTGCATGCTTTATGAGATGCTTTTTATGAACTTGCCTTTAAATATAACAATAACCTCAGCAGAGATAGAGTGAAGTTATCCTTTTTTACAGAAGGGAAGATGGGGGCTTATGCAGGGTAGGTGACTTGGCAGAGGTCACGTGTCCAAGAAGCTCCAGTTCAGCCTGTTAAGCCCAGGCTTCTTGGACCTTATAGTCTAAGTTGCTTCACCAAGAGTTTATTTTCAGATCAAAAATTGTATTCTGGAAGGAACTTCAGGGGAGGAAGACTAAAAAACCATTACCATTTTTCAGTGTCTCTCCATCACAGCTGAGCCGAACAGCAGCCCCGTAGAGACCTGTGCTCTTCCAGTCTTGTTGTCCCTACGGTTCTCACTCCTAAACTGTGAGACGGGGACACACGCCACTGATTCAGGACCGCGAGGTCATACACACCTTTAAATATTTAGCGAAATGAGGTTTCAAAAGACACTTAAAAATGTATTGCAAAATGTACAGCATTTATTCACATACAGACAAAAAGGCACAAATTCTACTAAATAGTTCAACAAAAAAATACAGCTGTCCTCAACTAGTTTTATAAATACTTTCAAAAAGGGGGTAGAAATAAATACAGGATTGGGCCATGTAATATAAAATAGTCATCTCTACATATACTTTAATTTCTGATTTTTAACTCTTCATGCACCTTTTTTTTCCCAATTTTAGCTGAATGGACACCAAGCTAGGCACATAGTGAAAATTCCTCTGTACAAGGTTACAAATGTAATGACAAGTTTGTCCATTTCAAAATAATTAAGATTTGTACACAACACATAGAACCCTTCATTTCGATTTTGTGTTTATAACCTAACAAATGACATTCCAGGCAACTTTACAAAAGTTTAACTAGCCTACATTTTGACATAATACATTGATCATAATCAAAGATATTTCTTGGTCAGGATGCACAAGGAAAGATAAAGCTGAAAAGAAAAAAGAAGAGCAAATGGTTCCACACTAATCGAGTGCACGTGGGTGGGTGGGTGGGTGGGGGGCTGCTGCTCCGGCGCCTCACACACAGCTCCCAGCAGGACGTGAACTGACTTACAAAGCTATCATTACACTGGCAGAGAAACCGTGCTCTATACCATTTGCATTTCAAAGCAGGAATAAAAGGTGTGGGCTTTTTATTTTTTGTGTTTTGTTTTTGTGTGGGTTTTTATTTTTTTGTTTTGTTTTGTTTTGTTTTTGGTTCAGCATAACTTGGAACTTTGAAAGCTTTTCAACCTAAATGTGGGGAAAAAACAGGTAAGGCATTATTTTTGCACAAAACTAGCATTCCTAAATAGTGCAAATGAATCTGGTACCTCTTAAAATGGTGAGAGGCCATATACTTACTAAAATTTAGATTTTCTTTCTATGGCTTGACAGATTACCCCTCTATATATTCTACTCTTACCCAGAGCTGTTGCTATGGTCAAAAAGTAAACTGTAAAAAGTGTCCACCTTCTTCCGTATCCAGCAAAAAGGTTTTTGCCCATATGCAAAAAAATCAGATTTTTAAATTACTAGTTAATGTACAACTTGGATCCATTAGGAAACTCCTAATTATCTGTAGCAACAGCTTATCTGGAGAGCAGTCTTTCAAAATGAGCCCCATAGCTCAAAAATAGTCAATCTAAAAACCTGGGTCATTCTTTCCCCTCCCCTGAATTAGCTACTAAAATGTATTTGAAAAGTTAAGACTTGGTTTGAAAATGTCATACATACAATGGGGATGCATCAGATCTACTATTTGATCATCCGATAAAACTTGCATAGCAAGATGGAATTCAATAAGCCTTTTTTGCTGTTGACAATCACCTGGAAGACTTGAAAGGTAACTACAGAACTCAAAGCATCACTCATTAAGTATCAGAATGTCCCTGCCACATGGAAACAGATGTATAAATGAATCAGGAATCTGAATACTGATATTAACAAACTAAGGATAATTTAGGGAAGTTGGGCTTGTTCCAAGTGCCCATAATTCTAAATCTCATTGCTATTTAAACTCTCCTTCTCATAAGTTTGATTCACAACTACATTGAATGCCAAAGAAAATTAACAGGACCTTAACACTATCCACTGTCTTAATACATACACACTGCAGTGAGTGCAAAAACAGAACATTGTACTCAAATTTAATGCTAAATTCATTATTGCTGATAACTTACTAGTTATTGCCATTTGCAATTAGAAAGTCCAAGTTACGAATTGGAGCTTAGAACTCTGACTCCAGGAAACCTATTACACTTTCAATCTCTTTCCCGTATAACCTTGGTCAATGGTAAGAGGTTATCGCAACTTATTGCCTTTCTATTGTTTTTAAAATATAACTTGTTTTTTTTTTCTTTTTCTTTTTTTTTTTCTTTTCCTTTTTCTTAAGGAATCTGTTCATGTTGGAAGCCCAGATTCCTCAACATATGCACTAGTGGTTGGCTCTGGGCTGTTATGTCACCAGAGTCTGGAAGTTCATCGCTTCAACTTGAACAGCCATTAGTATTGTTGGAAACCAGATGGCCAGGTTTCACCAAAGGCCGGGGAAATCCCAAGCTGGCCCAGAAGGCAGTGGTTAGGGAAGAGGCAGGTCAAGGGGACTAGTAAACATGGAACCAACTGCTCTTTCTCACAGAACTTTCTAACAGCTTCACTCTCCACCAGCCCCATTCCCACATCGCATTCAAGTGCTTCAGGAAACAGGACCTACATCTACCCCAGATCTCCAAGCTGCAGCAGCTCAACCCTGTCCCTTCAGATCTCCCAGTAACGACCCTTGTTAAAATTCTCTCTTCCCCCATCTGCGATTATAATTTACACACGAATCCCTAGAGTTACTGAAGCTTCAGAGCTGCTGCCTAGAACTAGAATGCAACAAAAAACAGCCTTGTGGGCCAAAGTATAAACAGGAATTCAAGTTCTACCACAGTCCTAGAAAGTAAGCTTTATGGGCTAATAAATGGTACGTGAGGGTTTCTCAAGAACTGCATCTGATTCCGCATATTCAGGTAACCGAGAGTTTGTGCTTTGGGAAGGATACAGAGGGCAGTAAGAACTCATGAGGCTTCTGTGAGCCTTGCCCTCTTTAAAGACTTATTTCATTCATTCTTATTTTAGTGTTTAATTCAGCCTCTAGTCTTAGCAGTGTCTTACGGTTACAATCTACTCTTGTGTTTCCTCAACAAGTTGCAGATAACACACTTCTCACAACAATGACTTATAAATGATTCTGAAAAAAATTCAATCTGACTTGCAAGTAAACGTGTTTGTGTAGCTCAGGAGTGATGGGTTTCTGCGTGTCCCCCACGTCAGGGCTCCCGTGCAGCAACTCCGTGACAAGCCCACGGTGCTGCCACGCCATCTGTTTCATCAAGAGGCCAAGATGCTTCTCCTGATAATGTCTGTCCTCCTGCTGATGGTGCTGCTGGCGTGTATGCATTTCTTTTCTGATGCCTCACTCTCTGAGTCACTCATCTCCACATCAGGGACATACCCGTCGTTCTCATTGTCAGATTTTAATTTGTTTTTGGCCCTTTCCTTGGCTGGAACGCGGCCCAAGCCCAGATAGGGGTAGTCTGAGTGCTGGTGGCAGGGCCCCTCGGGGGCCTCTCCCTGCTGCTGCCGTTCCCCCTTCTTTGGAATCCGGAATCCTCCCCAGTTCTTCACCGGGCTGGCAGGCGTTGTAGGCACTTTGACTGCGGTCTGGTTATAGTTTACTCTGATTAGGGAGCCATTGCACTTGGGCACGATCTCCTTCCTCGTGCCAGGTGCTGACTGCCCCCCTCCAGGGGAGGTGGCAGCTCGTGTGCTGTCCAGGTGCCTCTGGGACACGTCTGTGGACCTGAGAGGCTTGTGACTCTGTTTACAAGGTCTGTCCTTTAAGTCTCCCTTACTGAGATCACAATGGAAGCGATGGTCTCTTCTGTCCCCGTGGTCGGGCACCGCCACGCCATTCTTCTGTTGTGCTGAAAGGAGACGTGCTTCTGCAAAGGTCTTTTCAAAACTCAAAAAGCTCTCTGGGACCACCGGCCCCTCCCTTCTCCCACACAGGTCTGGCTGCTTCAGCAGGCCTTTGCCTCCACTCCCAGTGCTGTTCTGCAGTGGGTCTCGCTTACGGGGCTTTTTCAGCGAATGAACCAGGGAAGTACCCATTTGCTTCCTGAAGAACGCAGAATGCCACTTCAAGTCCTCTATCTTGGGAGCATCAGGGCCCACAGAAGGACTATTGAACAAAAGCATGTTTTCCAGTGAGGAGGAGGAGCAGGAAGAAGAAGGCACACCTATGGACATATAACCACAAAGAAAGAAAAATTTCAGAAGCAGATCCAGAACAATTAAATTCTAGACCCTTGGCATGGCCCTTTTAATGCAAACCTCCCAACCAACCAATGGTACAATATACAATCGCCCCATTTATAAAAGTTTGGTTTTTCCTATAAAGATATTATCTTCCTTGAGAATCTGCATTCAATCTGCATATTCTATTCAATATGATCTTCTTTTCAAAAATAACTGAAGCTCACAAACTTTTTCATGAAACATCTAAGCAAAATATTTTCGGGGCACCTGGGTGGCTCAGTCGGTTAAGCGTCAACCTTGGCTCAGTTCATGATCTCATGGTTCATGAGTTCAAGCCCCATGTTGGACTCTTGTGCTGACAACTCAGAAGCCTGAGCCTGCTTCAGATTCTGTGTCTCCCTCTCTCTCTCAACAATAAACATTAAAAAAGATATTTTCGGGATGCCTGGGTGGCTCAGTCAGTTAAGCATCTGACTTTGGCTGGAGTCATGATCTTGTGGTTCACCAGTTCAGGCCCCACGTCGGGCTCTGTGCTGACAGCTCAGAGCCTGGAGCCTGCCTCATATTCTATGTCTCCCTCTCTCTCTGCCCCTCCCCCTCTTGTTCACTCCCTCTCTTGCTCTCAAAAATAAATAAAACATTTTTTTAAAAGTTTCCCTTCAAACTAAATAACTGATCTCTCAGAGAGGAATCCATTTCAAATCCATCCGGTGGGCAGGCACGGCCCCGGCCCTGTACCGGACTAGCCGCCTGCTGCCCTCCAAGCAGCACCACAGGAGCAGGCACAGGGCTCCACTGTCCTTCTCCAAAGTAACTACACCATCAAGGGCCACAGTGAGGGCGCACACATGTAAGTACACAAATGAGAAAGAAATGTGTTTGAAATCATCCTTGACACGTAATAAATGTCTTTTAAAATGTTCACTATTAGATGCAAAGCCCATTTGTAGAATTAAACTGAACTGTCATCCAACATGAGGATGGGTACATGTGTTTTTTATGTAAATCACAGTAACTAAATTTCACAATGCAACCCAGTAAAAGCTCACATTTCATGAAATCATATTAGCCTTCACCACACAATGTGGCACTCTTGACATCTTCTATGTTATGTCACTTGCTTTTAATGCTGGTAGTGGTGACCCACTGAATTCACCTCACAATCAACTAATGACTCATAACCCTCAGTGTGAAAATCACTGAGTGAATTCGTAACACACTGGAGTCCATTACAAGGACCACATTTCTGCAAGAACCTGCAGGACTTCTATAAAGATCCAGTTTCATGTTTTGTCTCCTATAAAGTAAAAACCACCAGGAAAACAAGGCTGGGCCAGGCAGGAGCCTACGTGAGACCTCAGTGCTCAGCAGACGAGGACGCTGCGTGTACACAGAATAGAGCTGGCAGCTCTACACACAAACCTGCCATGGACGGCCACGGCAGGCGGCAAAATGCTGGGCCGGAGACACGTGCGTTCTCAAGAATCAACTGTTAGGCCCAACCTTCCCACCACATTTCTTTTCCTCGGTCACCTCCAGTGGGAAAACCAAGGTGAGGGGGACCCTGATTTCCATCTACGTAGGATCCAGGTCTCTGAAAAGCCTCTGACTCATTAGCTCCCATGAGCATGGTCTCCTCTGAGGACACGCTCATCCAGCAGAAAGGCCCTGCTCATTCTCAGACTCACACAGCAGAGTCTAAACCGCAGACCCTGGCTGACGCGTAGAGGTCATGGCCGTCTCCTCCACTTCACCTGAAACCATCTACCTCACGAGACACGAGATCAACTTGGGGCACGCATAAAACACAAATCAAGGTCTAAAACAGGAAAAGAAAAAAACACAGGCATCCTGAAGTTGCCAGTCTTCATTCCCTGTGGCATCTTGCAGTTAGAGTAATGTTGCTTTCAACCCGTCAGACTCAGTATGGTTCATATGTATCTCGGAGGGATGGGAGGGTTTGTTTGCCTTCTCTGTCTGGATCAGCAGTAGGATCTCAGTACAACCCTGTTACACGAAACACCTCCTAACCTGGGTCAGAATCTCAATCATTTACCCAAGTAACAACCTCAGCCATGAAATGCAAAAAGCTGCTGGCAATATCCATGAAAAGTGACCCTTAAGTGAAATCAGATGAAAATGCTCTTTACAGCTTGTTTTTATAGGCAATCACTCATTACATAACAACTTAACAAGAGTCACAGAAAGCCCTCCAATGGCAAAACTCCACAGGCACAACCCGCATTAATGACCCTGCGCAACAGCAGTTCTGACAGCTTGGCCTCTGCCGGCTGGAGGCTGCAGACAGCCTTCTGTGTGGGCTGTTTACGGAAGGATGTGTAAGGACGCAAGGCATCAGCAAGGGATAAAATGGGTCCCATTTATTTGCATTCAAGTAGGAAGAATGAATGAAAGAAGTTCACTGGAAAGAAAGTAAATTGCTTATGAATCCTACTCAGAAAACCTTATTTGAAATAGATTTGTTTTACAACCATAAACTCTAGCTAATGATACATCTGTAAAATATTTATTCTCAAGAAGAATATATCTAGGTTAATGTTAGTAAGTTAATGCCATTAGTATTAACTATGTAACACCTCAAAATCATTCGAACTCCCTAAACTTTTTTCTCTTTGTTCAGCTGACCAATTTACCTCTCTAGTTCCATACATCTGGTTAGTTTTAGGTAAACCAGAATTTGGATTTTCATGTAAAATAGGATATAACATCTTTGTTGTTTCTACATGTCAGTCATCTACAGAGACTAAAAGCCACAGAAGCAGGAAAAGCCAGAGTCTGCGTCCGTGGCCGCAGGAAGGAAGCACCGCGAACACCGAGGGCAGAGCAGGGCCGCAGACAGAGCTCCCCGGACCGCCAGGCCCGCCCCACACACTTCCTGCTCTGAAACCCTCACAAGGCTGGCTTCGCAGGGCTCACGTTCACACAGTGTCAGCACTCAAAGACGCGTTACAGGTCGTGGTTCTGAACCGATCCCCTTTTACAGATCAAGAGTCCCAGACAGGTTCAATGACTTGGCCAACTTTGCACCCCACTTCCAAGTCACTGAAGTGTCCAGAAGGTAGCAAGTTCCCCTTCTCCCTTCACCTAGCCCAGAGCAATGAAATCACTAAATAAGTAAACACCTGATGCTGAATCTCAAAAATATTCAAAATTCCACCTACACCATAAAGTACACTGTGAACGTGATCTAAACATGGTTGTGTGTCTTAAGAACAACAGTCTTAAGATACATTATTTATGTTACAGGTAGATCCAAAGGCTAGACAATTCATAAATCTTTGCAGGTGTCCCCACGACACTTAATATTTATCAAGTGCTTTACAACACAATGTAGAAGTTGCTGTTTTGCTTGCGTGTCACAATAGCCCCCAGTAGGAAGCCTGAGACACCTTCCTCATGTTACACAGGAGAAAATGGAGGAGCCTTCAAACACTTAGGATTGTGTTTGGCCTCCAAGGAGATAATTTAGGATTCGACCTCTCGTTGAGGTCAAATTCATAGCCCTTTCCCCTATACCATGATGCTTCAGATGCCAAAAGATTTTCTTTGAATATGAAAGTCTGTGCTTCTCAGATTCTCCTATAGCATAAATAAAATTGAAGCAACTGTTATTTTCTTCCTTAACAAACGCTAAGGTTTACAAACCCCTGCACTATTGTTGGACCTACAAAAGCTTAATGCATACCTGAAACTCTTTCTTGCTCCAAGAGCTTAGTGTAAAGATTGAATATCTGTTCCTGGACTTTGCACACAGATCGCTTAATCTTTTCCCTGCGGGTCACCATGTAAGTGAGGTTCCGAACCTAGAACGTAGAGAATAAAGATTCTAAGTAAGCAATACATTATAACTTTACTTTGGCGCTTTTTTTCTTTACATGAGCAATTTGTCCTGCTGGGGCCTTGGATGACATCTGAAATCAAGATGTACTTTAAACACCTTATCCAATCTCCTTTGGGGCTGCTAACTAGGATTCCACATCTACCCCTCAGTGCAGGGGGAAGCACAGAAAAGAGGCTGTAGGAGGAACTCAAATAAAAGCCCTGCCCTCCCCTACCACCCCCAGCCTGAGGCTCATCCCCAGTGGGGAAGACTGCTGGGGTCCCGGTCCAGACTTGCCATCTCTTGCCCAAAGGGCTCTGCTTACCACCCCTCAGTATCCTCTTTCCACCAATTCTATTATCTAAGGATTTAGAGCAGTTCAGAAGCCACTTAAGCATCTTCTGAAGATGAAATTAGGTAAGCACAGAGTCAAGGGCCGTCACAGGAGGAACATCCCCACCCCCCCCAAAAAAATTATCCCAGCACAGAGCCCACTAGAAGACCAGTCATCAGGAAGCCAAGTAAACTTTGCCAACTGGACAGCCCCTGAAGTGTGAACTCACAGGTAGCTAATGTGAGCCTACAGAGCATGAAGCTAGGGAAGCTATGGTCCTCACTCTGCCATTGACAAGCCATCAACATCTCAAGGCCACCTCATGTCACCACTTGAAGAACTGACACTGCACTTGGCCAGAATCACCTGTAAGTAATTGGAAGGACCCAAGTGCTAAGGCACTTGGTATCCAATGCCAGGCACTGGGATCACATGCATATGCTCACTAATATGATCTAGTCAACACCTAAATTTGTTTCCTGTTTTTAAAGCCACCCATGATCAGGTGATTTGAAAACAAAATAGTCAATAAACCCGCTTTAATCCTTCAGTCCCCAAACCTACTGGGAAACCTAACTAGATTACTGTGCCTAAAAACACTCATGTCAAATGCAACACACCAGAGATACAGTTAAACATATTCAGGAAAATGAAGACAAGACCCCCCCCTCCCCCCACCAAATAGCTTTGTGGCAGGAGTGAAGGGACACTGCATCCCTGTCAGCGATCTCCACCAGCTCTTCCATCCAAGGCAGAACTACACTCCCCCTAAAAACTCACATCTTCCTGAGGTTTGGGCAATCCCTTCCCCTGACACTTTTCTTGAAATGGTCAAGTTCAAGTCACCAACCATTTCTTCTGTAAGAATGGCAACAAGCCACACACACAAGACTCTGCACTGTGGCTTCTGTGTGGAGACCTCCCCTAGGGGTTCCAGTCCTTTTGGGCCCTAACAATTCCAGCTGTTCTCTCCTGAATTGTATTCAATCAAGGCAGTGCTTGCAAGAGAACAGGAGGCATAAAGAGGAACAGTTAGGCTGGCTTTCATATTTGCATCATGGTACAGTTTCCTGGCCTAACATCAGGGCACCAAGTCAGGCTTGTGCTGACCCTAACCAATTCACCGACTATTTAGGATCTTCCTAACATCTCTCTTCTTGATGTGTGGACAGGTGGCGGGGGGTGGGGGGGGCGACACCGCTTACAATTAAAGACCTGAGAAGAAAATCACTCTCTCTGTCTCAGAGTAAATACTATTGTGGTGTAGTTTACCCTGGCTAAAGCCCCTTCGGACAGCCTCAGAGCCCCAGGCCAGGAAGTAGGTGTCTTTTATAAAAATCATGATCAGTTTGGGGATAGAAGCGGCTAACAGGCTGTTGTCTTTGGTACATATTGTTCAACCCAAGGCGGATATTAAGTGGGGAAGCTCAAAAAGAGGAAGAGGGAAGACTTAGATCTGTATCACAGATTCAAAACTTTTGGAGAACAGTTTTTACATCAAGACAAGGAATCTGACTTCTGGAAATAGGAAATGGGAAACAAATTCTGACATCCTAGGAGGAGATAAGATTCTTCAAGTCAGATGAACAGCCAAGATAACTTCCATCTCCCTTACTTGAAATTATGTAGGAAAACAGAGCACCCAAACTTCCCATATTATTTAAATTGAATTTTGATAGCTTCAACCACTACCCCCAGGAAAGGCTTTCACCCTGGCTGCTAAGTGGGCAAATTCTACTTCTATTCCCCATGATCTCTGATGAGAAACCTCCTTCTCTAACCCCAAAAAGCTAAGGCCAAGGCAGACTTTCAATGGAACAAACCAGCCCATGAACAAGCCAGGTCTCGCTGACCACATTTAGAGCAGCAAGCACCCTGAACTCTCTTCCCTCCCTTATGCACAGACACTCCTCACACAGCTTCCATTAGCAGCCCCTGGACGTAGAGCTGAATCAAGGTTCTATCTTCAAAACACATCCTGCGTGTGGCCCTTCCTGGGCACTGCTCAACTAAATGTCTCCCCCGGCTTACCAAAAAAAAAAAAAAAAAAAGCCAGTTCATGGGTACAGTCTCACACCATGTTAAACCAGAGTCCGGCTTTCCTCAGAAGCAGTGGTTCTCAAAGAGAAACACGTGGGAACCCTAAAACACAGAATGATGGCCAAGACCCCATTTCTGGAGTCAGAGGTTGAATCCAACACTTGGCACTTGTGTGGCGTCCAGGGAATGTTGCTGCTGGCTGGAATTCCACTGTCCCCAGGAATCCAAGAGCAATGCCAAAACACTGCTCGCAGCACTCAAGCCAACAGGCCTCTTGTCCAGGGACAACTACAGCCTCTATCAGATTGCCAAAGGTGATCATTCCACTGTGGTAAGTAGGGTAGTCCCCCAGGGGCTGGGCCCCTCCGATGAGCCAGCCATAAGTGTACAGGTAAGCACATCTTTATCTGCGCAAGGACTCATTTATGGATGTTTACTGCATCTTTTAAAAGATGTCTAGGGGAAAGGAACCCCGCCAGAGTGAGTGGCAGCCTTGGAACTTGACATAGCCATGAACCACACATCCGTAATTGGTGTCTTCTTAAAGATATGGGTTCCCAAAACCTCCTAAAATCTACAATCCACTCCTGCCACCGAACTTTCCGATCCAGAATTGTACCCAAGTGTGCAATGCCCCAAGGTGTGTATTTGCATAAAAGAGGTATTACCGTTACCGTCCATCAGTGGTTTGCATTTCTAATGAAGTCTACTTATTGGTCAGTTTGGGATTGACCACAGCCTTGATCACAGTCCCGTGCTTTCTTGGATTCCACATACCTGCTGTGAACTACGACTGTGTGAATCAGACTCAAATCCAACTTAATGGAAAAGCAAAGTAACTCATTGTTTGTTCTGGTTACCCCTGCCCCGAGGAGCTCTGGCCTGACATACACTTGTTGTCTATAATTACAAAGACCTGTGCAGCTCTCAGGGGCACAGCAAAGATTTCAATTTTTAAAGCCTCTAACCATTGCAGGCCTCGTGGTAAATTCTGGAAAACATATTTTTTATTATAATAAGCCCATTTAAAACCAATACTAAATTCCCTAAGATCTCTTAAGCTTTTAATAAAGTAAATGTAAGTAATGCCACACACACACACACAAAAATCCTGATTTATTCCCTGTTTCTCATACATCATTGGTATCATTCTACTTAAAACCAACAGTGATAACTCCCCCCCAAAAAATGGTTTAGAATTTAATTATAAGTGCATGTTAATCTGAGTAACTTAAGTACAGAAAAGAGTTAGTACACCACAAGCATTTTCTACACTTTTATTTTGTGGTGATTGTGAGACAAACACAGTCCAAACATTTAGACTTCTTGTCCTCCCTCCTGAGGACTATCTGACTCCACAGCTCATGCACCCCAAGTACAGCAGTTGTCAGGCTGGGGTAATGGCTTCCCACCAAGATTCCAGTTTCTCCTTCTGAATGCCTTTCTCAGCTCTTAACAAAAATGCCACACACACATGTGGTCGAGGCAAGGTCTTCTTTACACTCACCACCAGGGGGGGCACAGCAGCACAAGAGTCTCACAAACCCTCCTCCCGCTCCCACCTGCATCTGGATCCAGACTTGGTCAAGGACAGGGTGTTACGAAAGCTGGCCCTTGGGCAGTCTCGTACTAGAAGGATCTCTAATGAACACTTAATACTTTCACTCCTCTGCCGTCTGCAACAGGGCCATGCAGGTCTCTGTGAGATCTGGATCTTTGGCTTAATACTCCTATTTATCCCTATTCCTTGCCTACACTCTCATTTCAAATCATCTACATGTCAGATCCTCTCCCAGGCAGAGGAATCACTCCCTGCTAATAAGTTAGGTGCCAGGGAGAGATGCATTAACTCTTTCGGGCCACTTGGGTACCTTTCAGTGCAGGATGCTTCAGGCCAGAGAGCCTCAGTCCCATCTCCTGTACACTAAAGAATTCAACAGCAGCTGGCAGTCAGGGGAGTTGATGCAGAAGTTGCTCTAAGATGTATCCCCAATTAGCAAGCCTCAGTCAGAGACTACCCACAGGGAGCAGGAGACCCTGGAGGGAAGACAGCCCACTCCTAATTATTCCAGTAGCAGGAAGGGAGGTCCAGGCTGGGACTCCAAAGGTAATGGAGAACTGGGGAGGCACAAAGCAGCAAATAGTTGAGGGAAGTGCCATCAGCAGAGGCTCCGGGCAGCCAACAGCCACTACGTTCAGCAATCCTGTAGTGTGATAAACTAGTGTACTGAGCACTAAGAAGGGGCTCCTCAGACAGATCGGATACCCCTATGCACCAGGTACCCCACCCCACATCTGCACAGACACACGTGGACATGGACACACGGGCACACACACACACCCCATACAGACACTGCCTCAGTGAAAACTCAGCACGTCGCTGCCAGGAGTACCTGCCGGAACAGATATGCACGTGACAGAAGTTCATGCACACACATCAGCACCCACAGCCTGCTCTCCTCCGTGACAGTACTGGGAATGTACCTGTGAATCAGCCAAGAAATGAAGCTGGGCCAGAGAGGCAGTGCTTAGCTCTTCTTGATGAGCCCATCAAGAGCACCCAGTGTTTCCCCGGGTTGAGCAAGGGTTCTCCCTACTTCTGCCCCCTCCCCCCCACCAAGAATTAAATCCACCTGGTTGTCTAACTCGGTTTGAAAACAACTCTGAGCCAACCCTTTGGTCATTTCCCTGGGGCTCAGGTCCCTCTAGTACTGGAATGAAGGGCGGAAGGGACACACCCCATGTGATCTTACAGAAGAACAATAAGGATTAATGGGAAAGTGTTTTAAAAATAAATCACAGAGAAGCTCCCCACTCTGTGGCAGTCTTACACATATGTACAGTGAGTTTACCGGCCCAGAAGTATATTGAACCAACACAACCTCATGCTGCAGTATGTACAAGGGTCTGACAGTAAATGAACTGGCTACCATTCCTTGCTCTGGGCGAGCAGCCGCCTCTTTGCAATCTTCTTTTCTAAGTCACTACAAGGTGTCAGTGTCAATCATTACCCTCTCCAGGTCCTGCCGCAGATGAGTGAACAGCTGCAGCCTCCTAAACAAGACATCTTGCTCCCGCTTCGCTAGATTGTCCTCTTCATCTTTCTTTGGAGTGATCAAGGGCTTGTTGAAGTTGACCTTCCTCTTCAACTTCCAGTACTGGTACAGGAAATCCACTACTTCCTCCGGCAGCCGCAGGGCCCTGGCCACGTCCAGCAGGTTGACGAAGGTGTAGAACTCATCTTCCAGCTGCTGCAGCTTCTGCTTACGCACACTCACCCGGTGGGCCTCTTCTTGATTCTGCTCAAGGCTGGCGAAAGTCTCCAGCGGATTCCGAGGGGAACACTCAGAGGCCCCGTTCTCCTGAGTAGCCCCCTCACCAAGGCTCTCCTCGGGTTTTCTATGTGAGCTGTGCTTCGGGCAGTAGGACTTGAACTTGACTTCATCATTCTCCGCCAAGATGGTCTTCATCTCCAGGCCCCGGTCGAAAGCACAGGTCACGTGAAAGGCCGTGCGGCAGTTCTTCACAGAGCACTGGTAAGAACAGAGAGAGGAGAGAAGAGACGGTTAAGGAGCAACAGGGCCAAAGCCGCTCGGGGCCACGGACCCCTCACACACATGTACAGAAAGAGCAGCACCTCGAGCACGTGCCGGGACAGGGCATTCTACCTGGTCCACCCTGACACATCAAGAGTCATGTTTTAAATAAGGTAAGGCTTGGGATTTAAGGGAACTCTTTAGGTAAAGATTTCGTGAATCAAACTGTAACTCCTAGAAAGGTAACTGCATCCAAGATGCCTCTAAAGGCAGACACAATTATACAAAGGCCACATGCAGACAAAGGTGGTCTGGGACTCAAATTATACTAAAAAGAACATGTGCTCAACATGAAGAGTAAACTTTGAGGCATTAATTGGCGTTCCCAGATTTGAACTTTCAAAAGTGTGCTTATATAAAAAGCTTGAAAAAGAATCTCTTCAGGAAGAATGACTACTAGTCGGAATTTTTAAAGGAACGTGAATTCTCATTCTTACCTCCCAGCCAGGAAGAGCCCAACCCAAGTGGGAAAATAAATGGTACAATTCCTCCAAGCAGCCACGGGCTGCTCAAGACTGAGAAGAATGAACTGAAAAAACTCCTGGACAAGTAGGAAAGAACAGGAGAAAAGAATGAATCCAGCACAGGAAGGGGGACGAGAAAAGGTTTCCTCACCCGTGAAAAAGCTCCACCAGATGCAGAAGGCTCCCGGGACCAGCGCGGTCCCCGCACTGAGACCGGCATGTGCCGGGCCTGGCAGCACCAGCCGCTCCCAGGGTCCTGTGGGCCTGACTGTGGAGCAGCAGAACCGTGAAGGTCCCACTTCCTGCAGGTCACAAGGAGGTCGTCCTAGAGATCAAGCACCACCTAACCATGCCTTCCTCCTCACTGAACACCTTCCCTCTCGCTGTCTGTTCAGGGCTACAATTTAGTGCCTAGATTTAGTCGGCAAGCCAGAAGCCCAGCAGGAGGAAAGTCATTAACTTCTCCCCATCTGATCTTGCTGGGCGAATCCCTGGAAGGAGGTTCCTTGCAGTGACTGAAGCCAGTCTCTCAAAAAGCTACACTGTGTTGTGTGAGGCCAAGTGATCCCCGGGCACACCAGGGCTGCAAAGAGAAGCAGAACTCGGTGGCCCAAGGCCAGCTGAAAAGCTTAATTAAACTCACTGAAGAGACCCTGAATCCCAGAACCACAAATGGCAGAGGCTTGAGTTGGGGTTTTTTCCTCCCTCACCATTTCAGTATTTAAGAGGTGACTCATTGCCAGCCATGATTTCTTCCATTTTTATAAAGCCCCTTATACCCAGAAGTACAGAAAATCCAGCTCCCTTCACCATTCCCATTAAAAACACTTAAGCATATGAACTAACATAAATCTGTAATTTACCTATAAATAACCTCGATTCCAAAAAATGTGTGAAATTAGCTTTAGTGGCAGAACACACATACACACCTGGCCACTATCATAAAATACAAAGCGCTCCTCCCTTCTAGCACACAGCCAAGCGGAAAGTCCAAGTGGGAACAGAGGACTGAGATGCTCTTGGGTCTGGCTTAGCCTACCCCTAACCCAGCGCTCGGACCTTAAAGAGGAATGAGCTGCAGCAGAATATTTATACAGGACTTTGTAAAGGCGCCAATCGGCCTTCCTCTGGGTTTTCCTATTCAGGTTGACTCAGCAAACAGATGTTACAGAAACATAAACCAGAGCCTCCACAGCTGCAGACATTTCAGAGAGGAATTCTTTAATAAAAATCAATCTATTCTGTGAAGATATGAAAAATCACCAACCTTACTTGGCCTCTTCTTCAAGTTAACATTCTGGGAAAAAGAGCTCAGTGGCAACAACAAAAAAGTCAGTTTCTTGTTCTCTCTTTAAAAGAGAAACAAAGGTCTCACTGGTCCACCTCTCACAAACATTAGTTCAGGACCAGGACTGGTATGCTCAGGAAAGGGCATAAATTTTACCCTCAGAAGCACGTCAGGGAACACAGAAGGAAACAACTTCCATTTCCCTCGGTTTGCTTCTGCTTGTGTCCTGCAAGTGCTCACACGGGAATGTCTACACTCACTCTAATGCTTGTTTTTCATTCTGAGGCTTTCCAAAAATTTTCTCTTCCATTTTCTCCCAAAAGGCCAGAGTTTTTGTCATGTTTCAGTTTTACACAGATTCTATTCACATGAACCCTATTTTCAAGGTCTGCAGCCAAATGCCATCAGCTATCTCATGCCGCACCCTCTGAATATCTTTACATTTTGGATTCTTGAACTCCAGTGGACGTGATAATGAAGAAAAGTAGAAATACTAGGCTTACAAAATGAAAAAGTTTTAAAACCTCCAGTCAGTAGATTACTAAAAGATTTATCAGCCAAAATACAAAATGATTTTACCCAATGAGTTCATTTCTTCAAAACCTAAGACTGATAGTTTGTATCTGTGCTGATCTGTTGTGTTTTCTACATCAAGAGAAAAGCTACTGCTCCTAGAATGTGTCACTGAGACCAAGGAAGAGCTGCCAGTGGCCCTGAGCTGGACTTTCTTCCCAGAAGACCTGGACTTGGCCTTTAGAGCCAATGCCACATTCAGCATTTGGAGACCCTGGCAGAAAAAGCATCTTGGTAATCTTAAGTCATGACTCTAAATGCCAATAACCTAAGGCCCGGAAGTCAACTTCTCAAAGAGAATTTTAGAAAATATGAAAAAGTAGTGCACCATTTGCATTCTCTCCATAATTCTAAAGATTTTCTACATTTGTCTGTGTGTGGACATAGAAAATGCAGGCAAAATTTTAACATAATTGCTTCTCTCCCCCTCCCCAGCCCCTCCCCACCACATTCCATCCCACGAACCCTAGGTGCCATGAAGAATCAGATGTCCAACCTGCACTCAGATAACAGCTTCTGCAAACAACACTTGGTGTAGCACCTCATGGGTGTCCCACTACCCAGCTGGTGCTCCAAAGAATCTTCTCTACCAAACGCTAAAGAATCAGCACACCAAGCTGACTTGGAATAGTGCACATCTAAGGTCTCAGACACCCATATGTGCACCAAACCCAGCAATGTCAGGAGGCAGTCAGAGATGGGTCTGCCACAAGCCCTGTAAAGTGCTGGTGGGAAGGCGGCCAACCCTCCAGTGTCAAGCATGGTTCTTCCCCGAAGATGTCTGCCTGAGTAAAAAGCTGCACTGCCAGGCTTGGGGCAGAAAGGTAAAAACCAGAGACAAACTGAAACGGCCTTATACCTCAGGTGGACTTCTGACTTGCTCTGTGATTGTTACAGCTGGGGTTCTGGTTACACTGGACACAATCCACCAGCTAAAGGTGTTTATACCAGCAGCCTCAGAAGGGCTGGGAGAACATTGCCCTGCTTTCTGGATTGTAGTCCCATCCCCAAATCCTGACAGTTCACAGAGCCCTCCCTCACCCAGCCCCAAAACAGAGCCATTATGACTGAGAGGATTACCTGTATGGAGGCCCCAAACTTCTCATTGCAGAGGCTACACACCAGCGCCCACCGACTGCTGGGGATGTGAGACACCTTCGTGATGGGTTCCATCTTCTCAGGGCTGCCAATGCTCACCTACAGACAGACCCAAGGAACAGCAAGACAGGGTAGCAGAGGCTGGCTATCAGACCAACAAGGACTGAGCATGGACAATAGAAACTGAAAGATCTTATTTTCCTGCAGACCTGACAGTGGCAAGGCACAGACATGCATGCCCTCTCCTACAACAAGGAAACCCCTACTTTAGAGCATCTGGACAGTTCAGGGGCTAGCTCTGGTCCAGTAGTAGTAGAGAGTAGAGAGCCCAGAGCACATGGCCCACGCCACATGCCCTCCATGCATGGGGGTGGGGGAGGGGTAAAAAAGGAGCTCAGGTGACATACATGCCCCTATTTATAAAACCACTCAGATAACCAATATTCACTTCTCACCGGTGTCTGACAGCAAAGATGGTTAAGTATCAAGACAATACAATCTACTCCATCTCTGGCCCACAATGAATTGGTAAAGACTGAAAATCTTTTATTTAAATAGTTTATGAACAATGGAGTAAGTAAATATAAACTAATTTTAGTACCTCCCTCACTGAAGAAAAGATTCTCTTTAGTCAGAAAAGATTACTATAGGCCAAGTGGAAAATTACCAAGATAAATAAGGTATCCTCTCTGCATTCAGCCTGGATCACTGAACTGTATCACTGTTAATACCAAACCATAAGATCCCAGTTCTACCAAAACCCAAGTCATGAAACTACAATCTAAATCAGCCCCAAATAATTTTCCTCAGGAGGAAAAATGCAGCCAAAAATCACACACCAAAAGAAATACTGAAATTTGAATCACAAACGATAGTCTCATAGTGAGCCATGCAAATTAAATTAGTCAGGGTCTGGGACTTGAACTAAATTAGACCAGACCTGAAATTAAAAAGGTTGAGGTTAAGTAAGAATTTTAATAAAAATCACTGAAATGTGACCTACAGCAGTTCTTTAACCATGCTGTGTGTATGGCTCCCCAGGCCCAGAGATAGAGCTGATCCCTGGGGAAGCACACAGTGGCACCCAGGCCACAGAAAGGCCACAGTGTAAGCACTGCAGGTCTACTCCGGGAGCATGTGTCAGCAGTGAGCTAGTGGTGACCCCGCTCCAGAGTGAAGTCTGAACACCACCGAGAGCCCAACCGACACCGCTGCTTCCAGTTAACATCCCCACAGATGTACATACCATGACAAGACGACAGTACGCCAGAGATTCAGCTGGGGGCGGGGGGTGGAGACAGCCATTAAAGGTGTCTTTTTATTCATTAGCTACATACAATACTTCTTATTTATGAAGTGCTCCCCACCCCCACGCCCAGCTAAAAACCAGTACCTCCTGAGCAAAGCTACTAGTAAGAAACACCTACCTCAGGGATCCACAGAGCACAGCTGACATGGACCCATTTGGTACCACTGCGGGTAGGCTTCATGGCTCCGCCTTTCTTGGGACACAGCAAACACTTTGGCTGAACCCCCAGGGCGCATGTCCGGCACAGCCAACTACCCTCTGGGACCTTGAGGATTCCATAACAGGCCTGCAAAGCCATCCCCCCAAGGAAAACAGAGAAAAGAGATAGATTTACTTTCCCCTGTATACCTATTAATTTAAAAACACCTAGAATGAGTTTAACAGAATAGAGGTACTCCCAGGTCCACCTAGCTGGAGACCCTCTTCCTTCAGCAAAAATGCCAAGAAGGCTGACAGCAGCAGCCAGGAAGTATCTGGAATCTTTGGGACAACACATACTTGTTATTTCCAGGGGAAAGTCCTGAAAACACCTGGAGGGCAAAAAGGTTTACAGAAATTCTGCTTTGCTATGTGGCTACAGGCACCTGTCTATACACACCAAGTTTTTAAATACTGGGTAGCAAATTCTTGAAACACACCACAAGGCTAGGTGAGGGAAGCTATTCCTCCTCTGTGTTACCGATGTGGGAGGGATACAGAGTGGGAGGCGGGGAATGCACAAAGCAGATGAGACTCTGAAAGTTTTCCAATTAGATATCTCAGAGATTAAGAATGGGGGCGTTGGGGGGGGGGGGCACACCTGGGTGGCTCAGCTGATTGGTTTTGGCTGAGGTCTTATCTCATCACTCGTGAGATCAGGCCCTGCATGTGGCTCCACTCTGATAGTGCAAAGCCTGCTTAAGATTCCCTGTCTCTCTCTGCCCTTGCCCTCTCCCACTCTCTCTCAAATAAATAAAAAACAAAAAACAAAAAAAGTAAGAAAATAAGTAAGAACGAACTGAGGAACGTCCTCATTCCCATAGCTCAGCAAACTCTACTCACTAGACTCTATCACTCTCCCAACTGAACACAACAGGCACAGAAAAATAAGATATTGCTGACAAAGAGAATTTGGTGTCTTAGCTGGTGTGTGTGTATATATATATATATATATATATTTAATTTTATTTATTTGAAGGGGAAAAAGGGAGAACACGAGCAGGGGAGGAGCAAAGAGTAAGAGCCCCAAGCAGGCTCCTCCCTGCCAGCATGGAGCTGATACAGGGCTCGATCTCACAAACCAGAAGCTCAGGACTTGAGCCAAGATCAAGAGTTAAACACTTAACCAAATGAGCCACCCAGATGCCCCTAGCTGATATTTAAAATAAAGCTTGCTTTGCACAAGATGACAAAATTGTTACAAGACAGCCTGAATTGCTGAAATCAAGCATTTTACAACTAAAGTCATTAAAATGTTTCAAAAGAAAAGGTAAATGTTAAACAAGTGAAGAAACAAAACCAAGATGGCACCAGGAGCACGTTCAGAACCTTTAAAAACACCAAACTGTTCAGAACTTTATCCCTAAATGAACCGGAAGTCAGAAAGCCGAGAGTCACAGTAACATAGCTCCACTCCTCCAGACAGGAAAAACACAGCCACTAGGCAATCTGAATATCCAGGACACAGGAAGGAAACCACAAGCATGAGAGGAGCAAAGTTAAGTAACACCAAGACTGGAACTTGGGATCACTAAGTCGGTGCCATGAATAAGCCACTGTCAACACAGACTTGCCGGAAAAAAAATTTTTATACACCTAAAAGATACCATTAAGGTTCCAAACATGAAAAGAAAAAGAAGAAAAGAAAAAGAAGTCCTATCAGGCATCTAAAGAAAGTCACATTTGAAGTGAAACTTTTTTTTTTTCCTGGAAAATCAAGTCTAAGCTAAATTAAAAGATTAAGTACAGTATCCCTTAAAGAGAGTCTGGAAGAACATGTCAAAAGGAAGACGAAGTAATTGTTAATGTAAAGGGACAATGTGTCGTGGCAGAAGGAACAGCGGACTGGGAACAGGTATGGGGGTCTGGAGTCCTGAGTCCCAGTCCCAACTGTCACTAAACCACAGTAGGATCTTAGACAACCCATCCTGACATCAGTGAACTCATTTATAAAACAAGGCGTTCAACTAGTTTTCAAACAGAACCCTTGTTTTCAAAAAAAATTCTCAGAAGGAAAAAAGTTAAGTAAAATGGCATGAAATACACTGAAACATCATCCAGGTAAATAACACCAGCAACAGAAAGGCAACATCAATAGTCACAATGATCTTCACACAGTAAAACCACTGCAAGAATTCTGTTATCCCAAGGAAATGTCCCAGATAATCTGAAAACCTAGAGCTACAAGGTGGCCTGTATCATGACTTTGAAAGCAAGAGACTCCCTGTCAGGATGAGCTGACATGAGGCCACCAGTACTGACATCACCAGGCAGAGGGGAAGCCCATGAGGAAGACCTATTATTAAAAAAAACGAAGAAAAAAGAATTCCGCAGAACAAACTGGATTCTTCTTTCTGAGAGGTCACCCAAAAAACTATTCCACATGAGTCTCTCTTCTAGGTTTGTTTTAAATCTCAACATTAGGGGCCCCTAGGTGACTCAGCTGGTTAAGCATCTGACTTCAGCTCAGGTCATGATCTCACGTTCAAGTCCCACGTCAGGCACTGTGCTGACAGCTCAGAGCCTGGAGCCTGCTTGGATTCTTTGTCTCCTTCTGCCTCTGCTCTCTCAAAAATAAACATTAAACAAAATTAATAAATAAATAAATCTCAACACCAATAGATGATAGACAGCCCTTTAAATTCTAAGAATATATATGAACATGTGTCCCCACAGAAATCTAAATTAGATCATTACTGCATTAAGGAATAAAAAAAAGAGAAGAGCATCAGACTGTCCCAAGCCTTGCCCATCCTTACTGAAGCCAAAGGTTTGCCTTTCCTGGATGGGGGCAAGCAGCAACCAGATGCCGACTGGCATCAGGAAGGACAGGAAAAACGTTTAAGAAAAGGGACCTCTTTGCTCTTCCTCAATATCACAATTTACATACTAACACATGTTAGCAAATGTTATGGGTTGAACTGTGTCTCAAACAGATACGTTGAAGTCCTAACCCCAGGCCCTCAGAATGTGACCTTATTTGGAAACAGGGTCCTAACAGATGTCATCCATTGAGAGGAGGTCATACCGGAGGTAAGGTGAGCCCCTAACCCATTATGACTGGTGTCCTCGGAAGATGGCTATGCATGAAGACAGACATACAAGATAGACACTATGTGACAACAAAGGCAGAGACCAGACCTGTGCAGCCACAAACCAAAGAACACACCAGTTGTTAGCAAACTACCAGAAGCCAGGCAGAGGCAAGGAAGGATTCCCCTACAGGTTTTTGAGGGAACATGGCCCTCTCAACACACCTTAATTTCAGACTTCCCATCCTCAGAACTACAAAATCATACATGTCTGTTGTTTTAAGCCACCCAGTCCTATGGTATTTTGCTATGGCGGCCTAACAAACTAATAATGGCAAACTAACCACCTTTTAGAGATTGCCACCCCGCCCCCCCCAGTGTTAATATCTAAACTCAGGTGCAAAAGCCAGGGCAGAGGGGGCTCATAAACCTCACTTCTATGGATAGAAATAACAACATTAGGTGAGAGAAGAAGGATTTCCATAAAGGACCTACTCCTCCAGTTGTTAAAAAAAAAAAAAAAAAAGTAGCAAGAAATACTTCCAACACTGTAAGAACCCATTAAGAAAAAGGAGACGCCGTCCAAGGAGCTCACTTCTGTAACTCACTATAAGGACAGGAGAAAATAGACCCCATCTGGCGAAAGACCTCTGGCCTCCCTGGTATCCCTGGCTGCAGACGAGCTCACACCCCAGGTGGCTCCTTTCTGGGCCTCGCTGCCCACATACCTGGTGCACACAGATGTTACATTTGTCACAGAACACCATCTCATTGCCGTCCTCACCATCAGGTGACTGGCACACATCACAGACAACATCTTCATCGTATTCAATCCCCAGGCCTTCTTCGGTCTCTATGGCATGATTCATATTGTCATAGCATCGCTGTTCAAATTCCTCCAGGACCCTCTCCATGGTGTATTCATCTAACTCAGGCATTCCTGAAGGAAAAATGCCACAAAAACATTTTAATACATCCATATCAGTAAACATTACAGTAAGACAGTATTAATATTTTTCTATTTACAATACATAGTCTTATAACTAAATCCATCCTGAGTGTCCCATTTTTTACTGAAGGCCTCTCAGACTGTTCCAAGGAAGGATCTTCAAATTAAAAGGCAGAAGCCACCCTCCATGCAATAGTTTGTAACTTATGGTCAGGTGCTGAAGATGTAGTGTTAAGTAGAAAAGCAAAAGATAAACCCCAAATGGGTTTAAGGATATTAAATACATATATTGTTAGATTATCATTTCATTACAACATTATACATAACAATTAATATGTAAGGGACTTGAAAACCATGACCATATATTGTAGTTCGGGTAATTTCTGAAAAACATGCTTTCTTGCTGCTTAAAATGTTGCTCTGAGAACAGATTTCACTGTGAGCACACAAATGTTTTTAACTGGTTTATCCCTCCTCATTCTCTGAATTTACGAAGTTGAGATGCATAGTTAATCAGACACATGAAAGACAGAAACACAAGGAATGTCTGAAGCAAAGGAAACAGCTCATTGTGAATCAAATAAAATGCATTCTTATGCAAGAATGAGCAAAAATAAATTTCAAGTGGTTATCATGGTTATAGTAGTGGTGAGATAAGACTTATTTTCTTCTACTTGGAGATTTTCCAAACTTCCTACAATGAAAATACTCATGCAGAAAGAAAAAACAGGTTAGAATAAAAATAACAGAACATGTAAGTGGCAAGAAACAACAGAAACGTCATTAGAGCCAGTTAACTTTTATGTACTCTGATAGATATAAAACCATCAAATTAACACTTCAAGTTTTTAAAAATCTGAAGAACACATTAGAGCTGATACTGTAATAAGCTCTAAGCACATTCCAAAAAGCCAGCTAGCTATCACCCCACACCCTATTTTCTGATGGGGTACTTGCCAGAATGGCCAGGCACTCATATCTCAATTCCTCCTACCAGTTTTAAAACCACCAGTGGCTTTGAAAATACAATCCCATGCTCTGCAGTTATTTTTTACCATTATAAAGACCAATAAAAATAAACATCTTTAAGCATATGTTCAATTTATGTTACAACTGCATCAACTGTCTTGCTGAAAGTATTCCACACTATCTTTCAATCTGGTAAGTCAGGCCAGACTCGTTGCTTAAACCAACCCCAAACCCCCCAGTGTCTCTGGCTGTACCCCTCCTGCCTTAACACAGGACACCTAGACAGTCAAGTGCATTACACTGGCCTTTACACAGCTACGACAAAGCACAACTTTATCATCTTTGAAGCGGGAACTGAATGGTAATGCATCCAAGGGAGCTCTGAAAACTTACAAACAGACTGTAAAAGAGCCAAGCTTCCTGGCTTGCTAATATCCTGGCCACTGATCCCTAAAAGCAGGGACCTCTGGAGATGCTTTCCCAGCTCAGTCTACACCACTGCTCCCATGCCACAGGCTGGTGAGCAGCGTGGCAGCACGACAAGCTTCTGGCATGTACCAGTCCCCGTCCTAGGCTCAGGGACTGACTGACACAACACAGAAACAGTCATTGTCCCTCAGGGCTTTCAAGTCTACCACCAAATACTCTGTAAATATTTACTGTGTGCCAGACAGCCACCAAACACCTCTCTCCCACCCCAGTTGCACAGCACAAGTTCTAATTAATCCTCAGTCTCTCACACGGAACCCAGACTTGACCTCAGTGGTCCTGCTCATTGCAACACTTCACGCGGCCCTTGGAGATCAGAGGTGGCAAGTGAGATGAAACCCACGTGCCATCCTGGTCTTAACACCAGGACGTGCCAGTAAATGAGGTACAAAAGCTCCAGGCTATACATACACACAAAAAGAACTTACAGAAAATAAACCTGACAGGTGGAGGAACACTCAGCTAAGGCAGGGGCCCTCATGGAAGGAGAGCCGGGACAGAGGTGAACAGGGAAAAGCGGAAAGCACTCCAGGCTCGGAGAACTCAAGGAGAATCATAAAGGTGAGATACACAAGAGGTGTGTTAGAAAATGGTGAGCTTGGCTGGAGCAGAGTTTACTATGAGAAACACGGGCCACAGCTAAGGAAAGGATGTGAGTGGCATTGCAGTAAAAAAACAAACACACAAATAAAACACTAAAGCAGGAAACTGTGTGGACCAGACCCTCCTGTCACCTTGGGAAGTCAGTTCATTTCTCAGGGCTTCAGTCCCCTTGAGGTAAGTGAGTGAGGGGAGTGGATCAGGGCAGAGATGGGGAATCCTGCCTCCACACCCACCGACAAACCCCTCATCAATCCCACCACTGTCTACCAGCCGCCCACAGATGGCATCCATCTGAACACATGTGCCAGGCAGACAAGCTGATCTCCAAAACACAGAGCCCACGATTCTGAGACTGAAGCTATGACGGAGCCGGCTTCACCAGGCCATGAGGAGCTTCTACTACTCGCCCAGATGCCTACAATTCTTCTCTACTGGTCATTTGTTAATAAAACAACACAACCCATGGTCTCTCACCCATCTCCTTAAATTCCTCGTTGGTCAGCTCCAGCCATGCAGCATCCATGTCGTTGAGGTCGTAACGACACACATTGTCAGCCAGAGTCCGGATATCAACGTAGCCCAACTCTGGAGGCTCTGAGCCTGGTGACACAATGTATTTCTTGGGCCTGATGAACATGAGGGATTTCTCTTCAGACACGACCCTAGTGAACAAGAAAACAAGGGAGCCAGGTTACCCTTCCTGCCACATGAAAGTAAGTCCTCACAAGGCCCAAAGCTTGCTTCCATCTCCAACATCCTAACCCCCAGGCTCTCACTGGACAAACAGGTTTAAAACCCTAACGTCACTGCTAATAAAACGAAGTAGAAGTGTCCCCCAAAATGAAAAAGATACAAGTGAAAAAACAAAAAGTCCTCAAAACCAGCTCTACCAGCTTTTTCCAACTGGCTTCCCAGGATCCCGCATGCCCTGAGCAGGAATTGCCTAGGAAGGCAGTTGCTCTGCTGGCAACATCTCAACACCTAACTTGCAAGAGTTTAGGATGAAATCACTTTCCACCAATCAGGCCTGACCACCCTGCTGAAGACCCAGCTTTAGGTTCAGGCAGGGCAATGCATGGCAGAACACTGCAGAGCCAAGGGGACAAACCCATTGCCTCTAATCTTAAAAATAAAACTAGGTCTTGGGGCACCTGGGTGGCTCAGCCGGTTGAGTGTCCGACTTTGGCTCAGGTCATGATCTAGGAGTTCGTGGGTTCAAGCCCCACATCAGGCTCTGTGCTGACAGCTAGCTCAGAGCCTGGAGCCTGTCTTCGGATTCTGTGTTTCCCTCTCTGTCCCTCTCCTGTTTGCGCTCTCTCTCTCTCAAAAATAAATAAAACATTAAAAAAATTTTTTTGAATAAAAATAAAAGTAGCCCTTGTCAGTCACTAAGCAGCCTAAGAATCCAAGAGGCCTACTAGTCAAGTGGGGGGCTCTCCCATACACTCAGGATCTCCTTAGAACTGCCAACCTCTCCCCCAATCTGGTAAGACCTGGAGAAGAGCTTTCCACCACACTCCACTCAAAAGAAATGACAGCACACAAGACCCAATCACCGCCGACATGGAATGAAGGGCCCTCTTCCTAAAGACAAAGGCCCAGCATCAGAGCCCCACACACCCACCATGTCAGGAGCTTGTGTGAGCATCAACAAGTGGTCGAAGGGGTGTCAAAGTACTTTCATCAACCTTACAATTACCAGAGTCATTTTATCTACATGACACTCAGATAGGCAAACCAAAGGTTATTTCTCCTACTCAACTAAGAGCTAGGTTTTAACTACAAACTCCAGAAGCCGTGGTACCACATACTTCTCTGATGCTAGACTCCCCCACTTCCCATCCCCCGAAAAAAGATTCAGGGAGGAATTCCTGGACTGGGAGTGCCAGCACTCAAACAGCTGGAGTTGTGCCCCAGATGCAGATTCTAAGGCAAACGGGTGTTTATCCTGCAGAGCCCAGTAGAACATTCCACTCCATAGGCCAGGAGTCCAGCCTATGAGGGGATCTGATTAATCATTTAAGCCTGCATATTTATGTGGACATTTGTCACGGATCCCAAAACAACGATAATCAGCAACAGTGAAAGAGTCCACTTCAAAAGCAGGCAGTTGAGTGACAACACAGCAGAGAAACCAGGTGCTAGCTGAGCACAAAGGCCCTGAATCCTCTCTCCCTTGTGAGAAGCTTCCAGGTCAGCTGAGCAAGATAGCAAAGAAACAAGCAAACTGGCCCCAACTTTATGTAGAGGGGAGTCATCAAGGACATGGACCCTCAACACCCTTCACGGGAAAAGTACTCTATAAAGTAAATCCAAAGAAAGCCCGGCAAGAACTGGGCAAAGTCCACCCACAGGAGAATTCCTCAAATACAGTCCTCCTCTTAAGCCTCCCTTCCACCTAACCCTGACCTGGCAATCCCCGCAATCCTGAACAAGCCGAGCCCTCACTCCTCTCCAGAGTGAAGATGATCTGGGGGTAGGAGAGGGGCAAGTACAGGAAGAAAAGAAATTTTCCCAGTCAGTTCCCAAAATGTCTTGGAATTTGCCCTCCTGAGAGCGCAGCACCTTCCCAAGAGAGCCAGAATGTGAAGTCTGGAGGCCTGTGACCCTCAAAAATCACTACCCTGTGGACCAAAAACGTGTTTCTACACATTTCTATTGCCACTTGAGGCCTCATTATTTCACTGCTAACTCAAACACTGCTCTTCTCAGGCACTTGGCTGTCAGGGCAGAAAAGCAACAGCAGGTGGAGAGGCACTACCTGGCCACAGGCTGAGGGATGGTCCCAGGGCTCACGGGCACCTGAACCCCTTTCTCCCACTCCTGTCTCCAGGGATCTGCCAACACATAGTACTCATCTGGGTTCAGCTGATAGGAGTCATGCAACTTCATAGCGGTGATCAGGTCTGTCCTAAACACCTGGAAAGGGAGAGAAAGGGTCACTGACATTTGGTATTTGCATTCTTATTCAGAGTGCTGGCAGCTGCAGGGTAACCATGGAGCTGCCGCAAAACAAGGTCACTGTATCAGCAGAGACCCAGTCTGACCTATGATAGGAACCCCTCAGCGGGCCACACCCTTGGCCTTTCAGGCTTGGGGCAGCATGGCTCACTCTATCCTCTCATTTCCTCATCAACTCCACAAGCCTGCGGTGTCTCTGACAAGCCACAGAGAAACCCCATTGTCCTCCCGAGAAACCTTATGAACTCTCAATTCAAAAGAGGGCGACTGAAAACACACACCCAAAAATCTGTAGAAAGCAGCATTTCACTCAAAGGTGCTCTTTTGGTACATGTTTAAGAAATAAAACTCCACTAACCATTTAACAACTTCAAGCCAAAACCCAGAACCATCAGGGCCTCTTCTATAGTCAGACTGCAGCCACCCAGTCCCTGCCACCCAGGACACCAGGGCTTATGGCAAGGTGTCTGGGGAGTCAGGTCCTGATTGGCAGGTGCCACGCAGATACAGGCTGGAAAAATATGGAAGAGAAGCAGTGACATACCAATGGGGTCAAGTCAGAAAGGGAGCTTGTAAAGAACATGTTTACATGCCTTTACGTGGCATAACTTCTACAAGGGAAGCAACATTTGTGGGGAAAGCAGGGGAAGGAAGGAGAGGAAAAGAAAGAAGTAAGCAAGCTACTATATCCTCTTTACACTGGGCCAATATTAGACCCACAAAACTCAAAATCACCCTGTACTGAGGGAGCAAGGGTGGTGCCCACATGCCCGCTCCTCCTGATGAAGGACATGACAGGAGCACGGCGACACAAGCCAGCCATAGCCTCATCCTCCGTCCTCCGTCCACTGGTGTCTCAGGGCTACATAACGAAGCTCCAACCCTGGCATTAGTGCTGGCCCAAAGCTGTATTTGGCACGAAGCAAGCCTGCATACGTAAGCTACACTCTGTTTACACAAGTCACAATGCTGAACTCTCTCTTCTTGGGACAGGGAGTTCTTTCTTATGCTACTAAGCACAGTTCACATTATATGCCTGCTAACAGGCCCATATTTGTTTCTCCTGATGGCTTTTCAGACTGGTGATCACTTTAATCAACTTCACCATAATATAGTCTGAGGCAGTGTCTGAATAAAAAGGCCATTTCTCCAGCCAGCCATTTCTCAACACCAACTTTTCCCTAGTATGCTACTTCTTATTTCTAAAGAAACAGTAACAAGGAAGAACCTGGCCGTGAGGCCTCCACAAAAGCACAACTAAGATCAGGTTCCCTGACCGCACTGAGCCGCCTGACGCACTGGTCTGCACAAGACCTTGATCATCTGTGCCCTCCTCACAAAGAGGAAAATCCTTTAAAACAAAAATCACAGGTCTACGTCTTCAGGGAGCACGTCAGTTAAAGAATACATTCCAACTAAGTCTTATAAGTAATAAATAAGAGAGTCTATCAAAGAAGGAAAAATCCAACTGAAGCAACAGGATGAGAACAGGATGGCCCACCATTCCTTTACTGAAAGACTCAGAGGAGGATGTCAAGAAGTGAAATAGATGCCCTACATGAATTTCCAAGCCTCTGGCAGAGTTCAGAGTTAATGCTAACCTAAATGTAAAGTAGTCTGAACTAACTGCCGAATTCAGAGAATTTTCGGAAAAAAAAAAAAAAAATCAGAAACAAAACCTGTTTCAGGGACAAGGCCGGCCCCACCATGCTGCTCAGCCCCGCCTCACTGCCTGGCGCTCAACACGCCCCGGCCCAGCTTTCCTAATCGAGTTGCTCCGTATTCTTGCCCTCAAGTGATCAGAGTTCAGTGGTTGTGGAGGCAGCACAGAGAACTAGAGAAATAAATGCAGGCAGAGCCACTCCAACACCACAGAAAAAGAGGGGAGCACTGCAGGTTCAAAGTGACAAAGGCCTAGACTAAGCAAGGCAATAAAATGGCCACCTGCCCATGAAGAATTGATCTAATGTCTCCTGGGATGGTTTTCCACGATTTAAAAAGATATAAAGTACATTTCCTCATGGAGAATGTTATTCCACAACTAAAAATTCCTACACTGCTCAACAGTACCCCCAGCACTCCCATTACAGTCAGAGAAAACAAAGTACCTGGTGGAACGCAGGCCTCTGCTCTGAAGCTACAGGATGAGGTGCTCTTTGAAGTCATCCTGTTAAAGACGCAGCACAAAGCAAGGGGCCAAACCAAAAGCTCTCTTCCCCACAACCTGCCCACCTGAAAACTGTGATATACTAAAATGTCCTTTACTCAGCCATTTAAACCCTCAGAGCCTGGCAAAGGTTGTCAAAGAAAACGTATCTCAGGACTGGTAGAAGCCCATTACAATAAAGGCCAGCAGAGTAATGCACCTAAAAGCAACTGTAAATAAAGAGACAATAGATAACAGGTTGGCTGGTAGGTAGACAGATAACAAAATGTGGAGAAGGGAATTATAAGTTAATAAACAAACTGAAAAGAAGGGGGGAAAGCCTTAAGCGTAATTGCCAAAACAAAACTCCCAGAATTACAATGGGTTGTTGCCAAATAAGCCACAAATTCATGGCCAAAACTAACTTGAGGCTGGCAGTGACTGGCAGCAGCCGAACCCGCTCATCTCCTGGCCAGAGGAAAAGTTGTTGGGAGCCAGCAAAGATGAAACAGAAAAGAAAAAAAGAATATAATTAATAATAATAGCTAACATTTACTACTGAGCACTCTTCTAAGTGCTTAGTATGTATTAACGTCTCTGTATTAACCCACTTAATCCTCACAAGAATCCTGAGGCAAACACCTGTGTTATCCCCGTCTTACAAATTTGGAAACAGAGGCACAAACAAGTTAGGTAGCTTGCCCGTGATTGCAGAGAGGCATCAATTTCAACCAATCAGGTGTGTGCCAATCATATGTTTTCATGCACACATATAGGACATGCACAGTCACACCATCACTCAGGAAATACCTCTGAAGGTTTTCGATCTTCATGTCTGGAGCACGAACCTCTCCTGTGCTGGGATCGGGAATTTTGTGACCAAGTAGTTGAAAGGCCTAAAGATAAATAAATAACCGAAGAGAAACAGTTAAAAGCACACAAATCACTGTGCACTCACAGGGGTTTTTTAAACCAACTGGGCGAGGCTTACCTCAGCACCTCCCCATAACATGAGCCTCGATTCGATGCTCCTCCACTCCCAGTGCTGACTAAAACCACTCACTTTCCAGAGCAGGCCTAACAAGCTCACTCTGGTTCTTGCTGGGTAGCCCACTGGAGGGAGGGCTTTTAAGACCATCATGCATGTGGAGCCTTCATCTGTAAGCCTGAACTTCTTATGAGGTTCAAAGTCTCACACGCTGGTAACATTATATACAATCCTAATGCCACTCCCTAAAACTTAAAAAAAAAAAAAGTTTTGACTCCACAAAACATAAAAATGTAGCATGCCCTAGAACAGGAAAGCTCTGAGACTGCACTAGACTAGGTGCTATGGCAAATAACCTTTTAAACTGCCTACACCCTTTTCCCAAGAAAAAGCCAACTGGCTCTTTTCTGTGCCTTTCTTCCACAACCAAATAACTAATGCTCTATTATCCAGCATCTCCCCTACCAAGCCACAAAATCTGGAAGCCCTACCAGGGTACCCATGTCTCCTAATTGTTGCCATGTCTGAGCTCCTCTCAGGCCCGAAGACCTCTCTGCAGCAACAACTCCCTCCTGCTTCAGATGCTTCCTCAGCCTGGGTGGCAATTCTCTTTCCTGGTGTCCACTTTGTGGTCCTTTATCTTCTATGCATCCGGTAAATATTAGGGTTTCTCCTTCCTGTTCCAAGTGCTCTCCCCAAGAAGCACCTAACCCTGCCCAGGAGACTGTCAGACTTGCATTCCCACACTCACCTCCCTCCCAAGCTCCATGTCCATGTTCACAGTCAGATAAGACATAAAGCTCAGGGTTCCTTAGATCAGTCAATTCGGCATGACAAAAACTGGCCTCAATATTTTACCCAAACCTCTTGTTCCTCTTCTATTTCTACTTTGATGAATACGACTACCAGTGCTATTAGAATTCAGAAACCTAAGAGTCATCCTAGACTTTTCTCACTCATGGCATATCCGATCAATGGCCAACTTACATTCAACACCAACTACCCAATACCTTAGACTCCCAGCCTCTTTTCTCCCCACCTCCGCCTCTGCCTCCTGTCACTTGTTTTATGATCAGCTGCAGTGGCCTCCTGTTTGTGGGTACCATACCACCACAGGAGCTCTCAAACGGCCCTCACAACCACCTGCAGTGGGTGTCTAACTAGCTCTCTAATTACTCACCTCTATCCTGAATACACACAGTACTGTTACCCAGAAATTAACACCCCCCCCACCCTGCAAATAAAAGCCCTGAGGGAGTTGCATTCTACCAACAAAACCACTTTCCACTCAAACAGGAAGCTCTTATCTCCATGGATTCCAGAGACAAAGGACAGAGAATCAAAGCTCCCTTAAGACCTTGGAGAGGTGAAGAAACAGATTCCCTACATAAGCCTATCATCAGATTTGCACTGACCCGAGACTAAAGGAGATTTCCAAACTCCTTTCTGACTGGGAAGACATGGGCACTCCCCCTGATCACCAGTTCTGAAGGCTGTTAGTGGGTCAACTGACTGCTGTTAGGTTAGCAGAATTAGATTTCCTACAGGTGGCCCTACCATACTATTCAGTAAATATTTTAGAAAATTCTTCTTTGAAAAATAATAAATATACCTCGTTAGACTCCAATGAGTAAGAATGTTTCACTCCCACATTGAAAGAAATATTCTGAGCACAAACAGGGGTGCTAACCCAACTTGCAGAAGTTCTAAATCTGGTCATCAGTGGAAGAAAAGAAGATAGAAGCCAAGTGAGGAACCTGGAGAGAGGTGGGTGGCTCACATTTTTAGGCAGGCCCCCTTTCACCGTCTGGTCCTGCAGGCTATCCTCCAGCCAGCCCACAGGCAGGAAGAGACAGGGAAGAGTGACAGCAACTCTAGAATGATGCCCAGGGGTTCATGAAGGAGAAAGATGCAGGGCAGAAAAGGGCAAGGCCTCTTTCCTTTGAGTTCCTATGAGAAGGCTTAGAAATGATAAGAAAACCAGAAATTTTTAAAGAATTTTTAAAGAATCGCTCAACTTTAAAAATGAACATGGGGCAAGAGGAAGTGAGTCTTTATAGTCAAATACTTTCAAAGTTAAAACAGAAACAGCAAACTTGCTCATTCTTGCCTCCTCCTGGGGATCTGTCAGAGGTAGTTTCCCAGGTAGTTTCCAAGGTTCCCAGGAAGTGCAAAGCTTTGCTGGACAAGAACACAATCCAAGTAATGGCAGTGACTTAGAAGCTTTTTCTAGGGCTGCTTTTATATTCTTGAAAAAATGTCTTGCCACACTTGCTTTTAAAATCGGATATCCAAAGATGTTACAAAATTGGGTATCTGATTGTATTATCCAAGAGAAACTCTGGTCTACCCAGAAATAGTCTGTTTCTCTTTCTTTTAATTTACCTAATGCAAAAAGAAGAGAAAACGTAATCTATTAAACTGACTTTGGAGAAAGGGAAAGGAGAAAGACAAGGGAAAAGGCAAAATTTCAATTATAACTGAAAAAATGGATGTCTATAAAAGCCAAATGCCAGTAATCACCCAAATATCTACCAACAAACTAAATGAGTGAACAATGGTATCCATACAATTTATTATCCAAATTACGGTATATCTATACAATGGAGTACTACCTCGCAATAAAAAGAGAGAGATGTTGATACATGAAACATGAATTAATTTTGGAATAGCTGTGGAATGAAAGACAGACAAAAAGAGTACATATTCCCATTATTCCATTTACATAAAACTCTGCAAGACATAAACTAATCTACAGTGACAGAAAGTAGATCAGAGGTTGACTAGGGAAAAAAGAGAGGGAAGAATTATCTTGAGTGTTATGATTTCATGGGTATAAACATTTCAAAATGTATCAAAATGAATACCGTTCATTTATTTTTAACAGTTTATTTATTTTTAAGACAGAGACAAAACACGAGCGGGGGAGAAGCAGAAAGAGAGGGAGACCAGAATCTGAAACAGGCTCCCAGCTCTGAGCTGTCAGAACAGAACCCAATGCGTGGCTTGAACCCAGGAACCGTGAGATCACGACCTGAGCTGAAGTCAGACGCTTAGCCGACTGAGCCACCCAGGCTTACCTCAAAGTGTATACTTTAAATGTATGCAAAATAATAAGGGATGATTTTCTATCATCCAGTAACAGTAAAGGAAAAGATAATGCTCCATTTTACACTACATAGGTGGTTGTATATGAAACCTAGATTTCCCTGCTGAATGTGAGAATGTGACCAGGGAACCAGAGGGCCCTTTCATGTCCAGCAGTGGGTGTATGTTCCTGGTGATCTCTTTCTGGTTTACTTGCTTTCGACATTATGTCAAGAGCCATCAGGCACAAGACACAGATACCTATTTACAACATATAGCACACCTAAGTTGATTTTGTCCACAGAGTAGATTCTCAAAAAATTTTAAGTGGAAAAATATACAGTGTTGCTGAGGACAAAGCAATTTAGCATTCATGAGAATGCTCAAATGAGAATCACTGAAGGTGGCAAGCACCAAAATATACCCATTTTACCTATTAGGAAATAGGCTTTAAGAAAGAAAAAAAAGAAGATGTGCTTTTGTGCCCTAGGAAAACAAGGTCATGGAAAATAATACATTTAAAGACACCCTGGTGGGGCCACTGCTTCCTGACAGGAATGCACTGACATCTACAGGCAATAGACTAGTCTTGATAATATCACACCACCTCTCCCTTCAGCCATGTTCACTCCAGGCATCTCCCAATTAATCAAGAAACTCCCAGGATATTATTCAAACAAGAAAATGTTTGCATCCCCATTTAACTAAAAAAAAAAAAGAAAAAGAAAAAGAAAAAAGTTATGTCTATGGGGAGCCTGAGTGGCTCAGTCAGTTAAGCACCTGACTCTTGATTTTAGCGCAGGTCAAGATCTCACGTTTGTGAGATCAAGCCCCAAGTCAGGCTCTGCTTGTCAGCATGGAGCCTGCTTAGGATTCTGTCTCCCTCTCTCTGCCTCTCCCCTGCTTGCATGCATTCGCTCTCAAAATAAAGAGGCATTTTTTTAATGTTAAAAAAAAAGTTGTTATAAAACTTTTTTTTCAAAGTACATTGGGTGAAAACAAACAAAACAAATTAAACCAGAATTGAGAGTGTATCAAATACCACAAGAAACAGGAGACAGTGACATTTGCTATAGCAAAACTCTAGCCACTTTTAAGTTCTTAAAACCATGCACTATGATTACACTTGGTGGTGCTGCATTTTGTTTTTGTTTCTGTAATGGTAACGTTTAATGGCACACTAAGCTAAGACTATACTAAGTGAAATTCTTTTATTTTCTTGTTACTTTCAGGAGGCACTGGGAACTCTAAAAATTTGGCAATGATATCTAAAACTTACTTTATTGTCCACACATAAGATACAATTACCTCAAGTTAAGTCTACTCTAGTGACTTTAAAGTGAGTTGAAAAATTCTGGACATGTACACAGTTTAAGAACAATTCTCTATTAAAAAGACAAAAACATTCTTATTAAGCATTGAAAAGAATGAATGGAGAGAAAACATCTTGTTTTGTTTGCGTATTCCCCAACTCCCACTGAAACAGAACTTTGTGGAATAACAATACAAGTTATAAAAGGTTCACAGATCACAGCATCACGAGCATGAGTCTTCTACATGTACAGAGCATTCCGAATCCTGCTTTCTTGTCCAACTAGGCAGGTGTCTCGAATACTCTCATTTGAAATTAAAAACAGCCATGCTTCCTGCCCTAGATCTAAAATAAGGAAAAACCTCAAAAGTAAATCTAATACACATTGTAAACACCGCCCACATTGGTAACTCATGTGTGATAAGCCAAGGTACATGGTGCATGAAAGGTTCAGAAATTACAATGAATGGTGGTCTGGGTTCACACCACCACAAAATGCAAACTATGAAGGAACCTCACCACTATTAAATGGCAAATCTCCTGTACCTCAAACACTACTTCTGGACACCAAATACCACACTGGTGTCTTCAGGATGTTAAAACAGCCCAACAAACTAAGGCACTTAGGACCTGCAAGTATCAAGTCTAGAAGGCCAGCTGGTGTCACAAAATTGAGCAGACCCAAGACACACACCTATGCATGATTTCAGGGCTAGGGACAGCCCCGTGCAAGTAAAGCAGTGCTGTGGAAATTCCCACCATAAAGTAAACAAGTTTAAAGAAGTTTCTTATCTTTTTGCTTTAAATGATAGAAGACAGGCCTCTAAAACAATAGCTGTTTCTATAGTGGCTGACCCTACACCTCCTACAGTTCCTCCATTCTTCCAAAATACAAAAACTTAATGCATATATTCAAAAAACTGGCTCAGGAATATTCAACATAAATATACAGTCTGTTTTCAACCGACACACAAATGTGTCACAGTTACCCAGCACTCCTACCAACGTCCAAGTCCAATGGCTAAAGAAGACTAGTCCACGGACTAGATCATTTTGTGCTAATTGCTCCTCAATTGCATCCAAAGAGGATGCTCACCTCTGTCAACTTCAAAGCCAAGTCACTGTCAGGTTTGAAAAGGGGCAAAGCCATCTCTGTGGGCCTTAAGGAGACATGGGTTCAGCACACATTCTGAAATATTTGAGCCAAAACCCCTACATTTCAAGAATGCCTACACAACTCCTTGGTGTCACAAGATGCAACTGATGGAGGAAAAGAAACAAACTAAAACCATATTCGGGGCACCTGGGTGGGTCAGTTAGTTAAGCATCTGCCTCTTGATTTTGGCTCAGGTCATGATCTCACTGAGATCAAGCTTGAGTCTCTCTTTCCTTAGATTCTCTCTCCTTCTCTCTCAGCCCCACTCACTCACTCTCCTTCTCTCTCTCTCTCTCTCAAAATAAACATTTCCAAATCTAAAAAAAAAGTATAGTCAAATAAGAAATTTAAGTGGAAGGAGAGTTAACTTTCGTGCAAAAGAGAAACCAAAGACCTGCATGAAGGTAACCAAGCACAGCCAACTGAATTAAGAAAAATGAAGGCAAGTTATCAAAACCTTTAAGGGAACTCACTGAATGCAGTGAGACATTTAGTGGACATTTAATCCACTAAAAACTGTGGTCTCTCTTCACTGTTTATCTGTAAGCTGGAGAAGACCCAGAAAAACCGAAGTCCTCCCACAACTTTGTATTTACCACTCATCAACCTGCATTTATTACCACATGCAAAAATTAGCAGGTTTGAACAGTACTCGGCTCTCTTTTCTGCCCATTCATCATCACAGGTAATGGAGCAGAGCTCAACTGGATAAATGAAGGAGACAGAAATGTTTCAGGGACAATACAGGTGTGGCAACTGGGTGACCAAGGAGGGTTCCCAAAGGTACCTGGTCCCACACCCCCAGTAACAAACCACGCCTTCCCATAGGTAAGTCAACACAGCCCTGAAATTAGGAAATTCAACCAGAAAAGGAAGCCCTGCTTCACAACGTCAGGAAAACCTTTAAAGTACATTTCTCTCATTACTTGTTTAAAAAAAAAAAAATTTTTTTTTTTAATTTCCCTCTGGGCCTTTGACAGGCACATTTAAAAACAACCCAAAAACACCCAAAACATCATTTTCATTTCACTCCCTTATCCTAGCCAAAGATCCCATATTTGGGGGGGGGGGGGGGGATGTGCCAAAGGACAGTCTTCATTAAGTAATACGTAATTCTTGTCTTACTTGTACAGGAAAAAAATGTAAGGATGCTAATCAGAGCTGTTAACTGGCCTGAGATAACAATCCATAATTCCTGCCAAAAGAAAGGACACTTGATGTTTTAATTAGCTTTTGCAGCTTTATTGAAGATAAAAATGCAATCTCCTCTAGGTTTTGGAAATACTGAACAATAACTGGGGGATCCCATTCCCGCATTTGTCAAAACACCTAAGAACAGGGGATCCTGGGCTGGGAAACAGGAAGTGAAGGGCTTGTTTCCCTGGGCCACACCCTGGCACAATATATAACTTCAGAGACTGGCTAGGGCCACCGAGTCCCAGGAGCCCAGCAATTACAGACATGGCCTACAAATACCTAAACGTTATTTCATCCAACTGTAGGGCCAGTCCTCCACAGGGCACCTAGAGAAAGACTTCAACAGCTCCAACTGCAGCTGAATGAGTGCTTGCACTGGCACAGAAAATGCCTATCCAACCCCAACTGTAAATACCACACTGGTATTCCCCTGGATCAGGCCAGAAAACAAAGCAAAGGACTCCAGCCCCAGAGGCCAGCAGGGTCCAGCCATGGCTCCAGTCGGTGTTGGGGCCCACGCTGACGTCTGCAGCTGCCTCTCCTCCACTTGGACATGTTTTACATTGGCCTGGGAAGTGCTGCCAAAATTCTGTCAGGGCTGCAGGCTGGAAAGGCTAGGGAGTAGCCATTGTACGACCCAGTCCTTCTTGCAATCAGAGCTTTCCAAGTGCCCAGACCCAGCTGAGGATGGGCTCAGTTCTGTGGACCCAACTGCAAGGGCAGAAAGCACCCCAACCAGACAACCATAGGCTTACACCAAAGGATGGGCTCAAGCACAAATAGGCAGGCTGGTGCCAGAAGCCAATGCTGTGAGGCAGATGCCCTAAGAAAGGGTTGGAAGGGGTATTCCACGGAGTGGACATGTACATATTCTTATAAGTTTTGGCACTGCAAGAGTTCTTAATGAGACGTTTTCTTACTGTTATCATTGTCCACCATAATTACCAAATCATTAAGCCTAGACAGACAGCATGGCCATAAAGCATGAACATACGCTTTATACTGAACTACCTATGATAAAAAGAATGGCCCTCCTACCTTCTACTAAGAGGTATCATTCCCGTCCTCCACCAGGACCACTGGATTTCCAGGTCTAGCCTACAACAGGATAGAGCCCAGCTTCATGGCCTATCTAGGGTAACCTTCCAGTACCCTACACACATAAATGCTCCTTAATGCTCTGCCTCCACCTTCTTCAGGGAGACTAGCACAGACAGGAAGAAGTGTATTAAGAAGAAACTAGCTGTCATACCATTAAGGTGACTTTTGATGGACATGTTCCGGTGAACTGTGGGCACTCTCTTCTTCCACTCTAACAAGAGTTCTGGATGGAAATTCGTATTTAGATGAAATATTTGGTCTTCTAGGGCTGTTTCAGGCCTGTGTCCCCCAAAATTATTATTTTGAGCCTAATTCCTAGTACCTCGGAATGTGACTACACATGGATAAAAGCCTTTAAAGAGGTGATTAAGTTAAAATGAAGTCATTAGTGTTAACCCTAATCCTATCTCACTGGTGTCCTTAAGAGGACATTTAGACACACAAGAGACCCAGGAATACACATGTGCTCAGAAGAAAGACTATGTGAGGACCAGTAAGAAGGCAAGCCAAGGAGAGAGGCCTCAGAAGTCAGCAAACCTGCTGACATCTTGATCTTAGACTTCCAGAACTGTGAGAAAATAAGTTACCTGTTGCTTAAGCTACCCAGTCTGTGGTATTGGTTATGGCAGCCCAAAAGGACTAATACAAGGGCCTCTGGGGGCTATCAGGAGCCATGTTCAGAAGTGGACTAGAATGGGACATGGTCCAGAACTACACTGTCCAATACGGTAGTCACTAGCCACCTGTGACTTCTTTTTTTACATTTTAATTAATTAAAATTAAACAAAATCTTAAAACCTAGTTCCTCAATTACACTAGATTAGAACATTTATATCCTCTTGGGCAGCTCTAGACCAGAAAGGGAAAAGCTCTAAGTCTGAGAGAACATTTCAGAAGAACCTATATATTTTTTTAATTTTTAAGGTTTTATTTTTAAATAATCTCTATACCCAATGTGGGGCTCCAACTCACAACCCTGAGGTTAAGAGCTGCACGTTCTTCCAAATGAGCCAGTCAGATGCCTCCAGGAAAACCTTTACTAACCCAGTTAGAATTTCCTTGGGGAAGAAATGAAGCAGCAAAAGCAAAATTAATGCTCATACTGGGCATTATTAGTATGTGAAAGTAACTCCTGAAACCTTCTTCTGAACCTAAAAAGCAAGACTTTTTTTAAAAATTGCTGTAGGACAAAACTACAAGCAAGCATTTACAGAGTACTAATGACTCCTGAGAACACTCTAGCAGGTACCATAGGGGCAGAAAAGAAGTATCTCTGCATGGTTTTGCCTCAAGGAGTAAAAAGCCTAAGTAAATATCAGAGAAAGCAGGTAGTGAGGGCTGTGCAGTGGCAAGTGCCACGAAGTTCAGAAGGCACTCCCAAGGGCTCTGCCAAGTGGTTCTGCAGGTGCCTGGCACAGACCCTCAACACCTTTCTTGAAGTTAAAGGAAAAGCCCTTCTCTCTGGAGCCCCCGATCCCGTGTGTCTCTCCTCCCTCACCCAGTTGACTTTTCCCTGTGCCAAATTCAGCAGCTCGCACCGTCTGCCCCCAAAGTCCCAATCCCTTAGTTCCTCAAGCCCAGCCCTTCATGATGTAGTCACAGTTTACCACCCAAAGTACCCCAAACACCTGACACCCCTCCTGGAGGCACCAAATCTACTTCTCACCATCCCATGCCTGTACCCAAAACTCCCAACCAGAATGCTGTATTGGAGTTCTTCTGTTTTTCATGCTTCTGGTCTCGCCCCCTATGCTTCTCATGGCTTAGCAGCCAAGCACCACTTTCTAACTTGCAGCTTTTACACTGCTGCAAACTTGGAAGACCAGAGAACTAAAACTAATCTATTTGTATAAAAACTATTTCATCCCTTGGGACCTGCACAACTTTCAACTCCTCTGTGTTTCCCTGGCCCTCCCATCCTCTGAATTCATGCTGATATATATATACAATTCTACTCAGCACCAAAAAGACAGGTCTATCACTTCCCTAGTGACTCTCTGTCAGAACTGGATTTTATACATATCTAAGACAAAGTTCCCTGAAAGCAGGCCCAATACCTTTCCCATTATGCAGCAGGGCAAGCACACTTCTCTAGTTTAATCTACAGTGTAAAACAAGCTGATGGGCTAGAGCTCAGGTACCGTGCCAGGTACAAAATTTCCTTTTTGTTATCTGAGGAAGCTCTTCATGTAGTCTGTTAGCTTCTCAATATACAGAAGCTATGTGACATTTATTTTGACTGCCTGGAAGCCAACTAACTTCTGGTTCTCAGCTGCACTGTGAAAATATGGATACGGTCATGCTAAAAATCAAGTGAAGAGCACGGACTCCTGACTTAACTAAAAACCCTTACTTAATATTTTTACAACACACCAGGCAGTCTTCAATCTCCCTCTGGAGTTGGACTAGTTGATAATTATCTGGCTTCGATTAAGTTGCCTCTTCATAAACAGCCAACTCTAAGGACCATAAATGATGTTTAGGAAAAATAGACACACCAGTGACTCCTGGAACTGAATTTTTCATCCTTGGATAACAAACAGGAAGGCTGAGGAATGCCCGCCTGCAGTCAACCTCACCAGAAAGATTTGGTTACAAACCTGCAGTATCACACTCAGATGTGATTCTCCAGGCTTGGCTTTCTCTGACCTGCCTGATAAGCGAAGGGCCTGAGCTATTTAAAGCATTACATTAAAAAATCATGTTTTTACACTGACCCAAACGCTGGTAGGCTCCAAGAACAACAAAGCAGGACTTACTGCCATTGTCGTCAGAATCCTCACTGCTGCTGGGAAGCCGACCTCGTTTCATGATCTCCCCGGGAAACAGCAGGCAGCCTGCAAAGCAATGAGACAGCACTTAACCCAAGATGATAATACACAATCATCAAGTTGTGCTTCAGATGGGAGCCCAGGATTTACAGCATACAAAAGCAAACAACCAGCTTTAAGGGGCATTTGAATTGTAAACAGTAAAAAGACCAAGGATACATAATTAGGCACGATCATTAACAGAACAGGTTCAAAAAAAGGGGTTGAGGGCTGGAGAAGTCACAGGTCTCCCAAAGGTGCCAGGTTTCTCTGTAGTTCCAGTTGACATTATCACTACCAACTAACTACTCCAGGAGCCTTTTTAGCTGACGGGCGGCAAGCACTGCAGAAAAAAACCCGCGGCAATGAGCACAGTGCTTCCTCGCTACAGACAGATTCATATTTTACGTGTGGGGGGCGGGGGACGAGGCTGTGCCTGAATGTGTGAATATTTACACTGCACTGGGCATGATTATGCTTCTCAGGCAAATTTTGCTAAAATAATCCTAAAAGCCAAATAACCTGGAGTTCTAGGAACAAAACAAACGGGGGATTAGGAAAGCAAATACGTCCTCCAGCCATCTCCAACCCCTCAGCATTCACAGCTGGAACAGGATGGGACCAGACATATAATTTCTGATCCATCTCCCTCCTCTTTATTCATGAGAAAATTGAAGCCAAAAAGTTTAAGCAGCAACTTGCCCAAGGTCATACTGTAAGCAAGAGCTTCAAATTCTAAAACCAATTTCACTGCACTTGACCCACGTCCTAATAGCCTGGTCCAACAAACGTAACCTAGCCAAACACACCTGGCCTGCCTTGCTGACTCCTTCCAGATGATAAAAGGCCCCCAGCAACACCAGGTAAGAGAATGACTGCACTCAGAGCAGTGGACCGAGATTAAGAGCCAGTCAATGAACTTTGTAAGTCATATGGTCATAATCACACAGGCAGGTCTCTAAAGAAATCCAAAAAGCTTTTTTTCCAAACTGAAATCACAAACCCCCTAGACATTTTTAGGACCTGATCTTACTGCATAGGAATGATTCCCAATGAAGGAGGAGGGCTTTTCAAATGGTAAGTACCCATCTAGTCCATCAGAAAAGAACATCCCAAGGTCCCCTTCAGTGGGAAATCACAGCATTAGAATGTGGTGTGTTTCCAAAAGCATGACACACAGGCATGGTATGGAATAAAATGTTGAGAACCACTGTGTTAGAACAAGACAGAAATTAGAAACCCAAAGCTCTACTCTAAAATGAACCTATTAAAAGTGCAGACTAAAAAAAGCAGAACACATCATACTGTTCCCACCTACCAACAAACAGACCTACATGATTCACTCAAATACTCAGGCCCCTAATCTAGAATTCTAACATTTTATATTTTCTTTCTGACACACTTGCCAGTTAAGGTTTGTGAGTTTTTGTTTACCAAATGATTCTTCAATAGAAGAATTTACCAAGTGGAAGCCCAGACAGGAGTCATGATCTGGGTCATGGGCTACCTTATGGGCTAGAGTTTCATACTGTGGGGCAGGGTCACGGTCCTAAAACCCACCCACCCCTTTTCTGCAGAGCCCCCTTCACCCATAACTAAACACCCAGCAATTTAGAACTTGGCCTGGGGCAGGCCCATTCCATTCAGAAGCTTCCACCGCCAAACACCTGTAGCCTACCTCCCACTTGGAATGACTATCTTCCTTGCCCTGTCACCATGTGCCAAAAATTGACATTTAAACTCTCCTCCAACCTTTCAGAGAAGGCACCCACCCCTCCTTAGCTCCCAAAAGGAGGCACAAAGAACAAAAGGCAAAAGCAAAAGACCACATATTCCTAACAACCAGCTTCAGCTTCTCAAGGCCTAGGTTACCAAAGAGCTTTAAAAAAAAAAGAAAAAGAAAAAAGAAAAAAAGGTGGTGGGGGGGAGAAAGAAAGAAAGAAAAAAAATGCTACCTCAAGAGGAATTCCTTAAAAGTACTGTGTGATGTGGCACAAGAAGGGTGCGGCTCCCACCTCCTGAGCAGGTGTGTAAGAACTGAGAAGAAAGAGTGGAGAAAGCCCAGGAAACACTCCCCAGCTAGAAACAAGGAAACCAATGGTGATCGTATCTCCAGATTCAGTCAACTTAAATTTATCTAAGGAGAAGAGCTTGAAGAACTTAGAATCAGAATATTTTTGAATCAAAAAGCATTCCCCGCCTAGCGTTCAAACACAACTCCCAGAGAAAACAGTCACTAAATAAAAAAAGCAAGTACTGGCCAAAATAGAATGATGCTCCTAAACACATATAAAACACTCTCTCAAGCAAAATTATACAAGTAAAAGAAGAATAAAAATAGTCTCTTTATCCTAATGAATTCCATTTTCAACCACTCCGAAAAGATCTTGAGAAATGAAGGTTGAGAATGCTATATTGTACTTCTCCGGGGAACACGGCACAACAAACAGGGCTGGTGCCTGGCAGAATTTCCTCCTCTGTGGCTCTAATGTACTTAAACCTTGACGTCAGCCTGATTTATCTTACCTAGGGTTACCTGCTATTTCAAGAAATTAAAGTACACGTTCCTATCTTTAAGATACACAATACAGGGGTTGTATGCTTCAAACATCTATCTGTCCGGTGCCAGTGCAAGAAAGTGGAAGGCCCACCTCATTACCACTGCTGACTCTTTTAAGGCATGGCTGTTTATTATCTAGATGGTGGAAGGATAAACAATAAATAACTAATTAAAACTCAAAACACTCCAAAGAAAGCAGCAAGAAGATATTATAGCATATGATGCATCCCAGAAACATGTGAATGCCTAATATATGAGGAGGTGCTACAGGTAAATGGCTGCTTCTGACCTCATGGAACTTCTGGTCTAGTTAAGGAGCTAGACAAGTCAGCAGAAATTCAGTAAGTTAGTGCCTGACAGTGGTAAACATGAGGCCCTGTAGGAACAGAGGCTGGTGGAGTCAGGGAAAAATTCTGAGCAGAGTCCTGAAGAACAAACAGAGGAGGTAGCCAAAGTGCAAGCACACCCTTCTGAGCAAAAAGCATTCAAGTATCTGACAATATACATAAAACCTACCATATTACTCTGCACAGCATCTTCCTACTCAGAATCTTACTATTTGCTCATTTCTTTACTATCATACATCCCTTTTTTTACCTTATATCCAATTGCCAAGGTTTACTAATTCACAATGTAGGACTCTTTCAAGTTTCTCTAACTTTGCCCCACAGGTTTGTCTTCAAACACCTATACCTGGATACCTCTTTTTTTTTTTTTTTAATGCTGTATTTATTTTTGAGAGAAAGAGAGACAGCATGAGCAGGGCAGGGTCAGAGAGAGGGAGACACAGAATCTGAAGACAGGCTCCAGGCTCTGAGCTAGCTGTCAGCACAGAGCCTGACGCAGGGCTTGAACACACGAACCTCAAGATCATGACCTGAACTGAAGCCGGATGCTCAACCGACTGAGCCACCCAGGCGCCCCTACCTGGATACCTTTCAACAACTCCCTTCCATTCTTCATGCCCACAATCTCTTGCCCCTTCCCATTATCACAAGAGATTAATCCTCTCTGTGAGGCCACTGCATAAGCCATTCCCTATGCAAATCTCTCCCTGTGCTGCACACTTGCAAATGGGTCCAGCCATAACTCTACCTAAGCATCTCTCCTAACATCTCCCCGTGGCTAGGCTGGTCTCTTCTGGGCCAGGCCTCTTTCCACTCTCAGCCTCTACTGATAATGGCCTCTCTGCCCTTTCCTCCCTACAAACCCCAATCCCACCTTTCTCAGGGCCTTAGCTCGAAGCTACCAAGCATGGTCCACCATTCCAATTAAAAGCACTTGCATTCTCTACCATTCATTTCATCTTTTTCCTTTTAGAACTTTTTCACCTTACTTTTTAATGTGCTATTTTATCAACTCATGCTTTGCATCATCACTTAAATGTTCCACATGTGTGTCTCTAAAAATGTACAATAAATTCATCAGAACAGAAATTTTCTTTAGTTAAATATAAAATGAAGACATCACAGAGAGGGTTCCAAGCAAAACCTAGCTTCACAGGGCAGCTACAAGAAAATGCACCAGAACTCTAGGTCCAGTCCTCACACAGTCTGCTGGGTTTCATCAAAACTGACTCAAAGTGATCAAAGCGATGCAACTTACACTTAAAGTGTCCATTTGCCATGAGAAGCATAACAGCTAAGCAGACAAAAATCCTAATTATTAGGCATTTGGGATTTTGTCCAAGAAAAGGAAGTCTACCTAGGAAGCCTGATTATAATAAGGACATTGCCTGGAAAGGCCAAGTTAGAGGAGGCCGCTGGCCAAAGACGCTGGCTAGATCAGTCAAGTGACAATCCTTTGGCACCTCCATCTCCCCTGCAGGGAGGGATGTGCCAAGACAACCTGGCACAAGTGGTGGCTGCTCAGGGCACCACCTCCTCAGGAAGCACGGGCACTATTTATACTACAATCCCTATTGATATTACAAGTCAATCACCTTCCTTCCATCTCTTCTGTCACACAGATTAAAACCAGTAGACTAATATATTAATCCAATTAAATTTGTATTGAGTTGGATACCCAAGATATGGTGAACAAAATATAGAATGGCCCACAGGAAGACACAAAAGCAAGTAACTAGACGAGAAGCTTCAGTGTGGTAACTGTGACAAAGGCTACAGGATCATCATTCAGGGGACTGTGATGGGAAAAGGGATGCATAAATAAGGTACCTCAAAACCTTGAAATTTAAGTTTCCTCAAGCTGAAACTGGGGGAAAAAACATCAGCATGCATGAAGTTAAGAGCAGCCATCAGCTGAAAGAACTCCTCACCAAGGTGGCTCAGGAATTTGAAAAAAAGAGTCAACAAGTTCAGTGACCTGGGTGTGGTCCCAAGAGGCATGACTGGTATGTGATTCTAAGGAAGAAAGAATGGGAAATGACTTCAGGGATAAGGAGTGAAAGGGTTTGACAAAAGAATATGATTAAGAATTTGAGGAGTGTTTATTCCACACTATTCCTGGGAAAGAGGGACAGATGTGAAGAAAACAAACTGTTCAGTTACTTAATCACTCTCTCAGGCAGAACAGGGACCACTTATCAGGTCATAAACTCTATAGTTAGATTAAGGATTACACCCTAGTGATTTTAATTATCTTATGGCTCATATGTAGAAAGTCAGGTTTCTTCCTCAAAGTGTCTATTTTATCCATTACGTTTTATTCTCATTTACTTCACTCTAAAGTTCTAGAAGGAACTCAATGCCTCTAACTACTTCTCTATGTTACCATCTAATTCAATGCTATGTATTAAATAACCTGTTGGATGAATGACTAGAGTTCTCATACAGACACTGAATCCAACACTCACTGGGCTTTATAGAATTTTAGATGCTTTTTACTTTAATATCTAATCGACCTTTAACTAGAGTTACTTCTGTTTACACTATTTTTAAATTTACTGATGTCTTTCCATTTTCTGCCAAAGTTACTCTAATACCTAAATGTACTGTATTTAAAAATGTATTCAGAAAATGTGTAATGGAATGTATATAAAGAATATTTCCAGACACCAAGTCATCTTTACATAAAAAGTATTTTATAATGAGCTAGTTCCTTTTTGTTTGCTAAGTTCATACAATTTGAATTATTATTTTTAAATATTATGTAACTAATAGTTTGATTCTTAAGTTACTGATCATTGAATAACCCTCCCATAAAAGAAAAAAAAAAGCTTATACTTTCTTAATAGGTCACCTATGGAGTACACAGTACCCAATGTAATAATTTTCTTTTCCTCAAATGAATATGAAAGAAATCCAGGTAGTTTCTGACAGGTTTTTAAAGACAACATTAATTGCTCAGAAGTTTTTAAACTGGCAATACTATCTAGTTTATATGCTCACTAACAGTCTTAATTACTAGAGTGACTATAACTCAAACCCAGCTTTCTCATTTTAAGCAAAGGGTTATATCTGATCCAAAAAAAAAAAAATCACATGTTTGATTTAACTGACAAACTGCTTAGATCTTAAGTGTCAAAGTTTTAACCTTGTCTAAATATTTCAAACTCCCCCAAATGGGAACTTTTAAAAATGTCTTTCATGTCATACATCAAAATCTGTTTTAAAAATGCTGCCCAAGCTACTACAGGTCCTCTGCGAAGACGTCACACTTGAATATATTCAGGAGAAAATTTATGTTAGCAATAAATAACCACCTCTCCCAAAAAAGATCATAACTGGCCAAATAATCATGAATATTTACTCCTACAAACATCACTAATAAAACCCAAACATTGTAACACATTAATTCACTGTAAATTCTCCATAAATTATTTACAAACTTGGTCTTTTAAAGTCAACAGAAACATTTAAGATTTTAAAGAATTTACAAATTTGAGTGGTTCTAAATGAATCACAAGCAGCTCCCATTTGCCAATTTATAAATAATCTAATCCCTGCTTATGAGCCCTAAAAACAAGCAAACCCCTCCCAGATCTCTCTAATCACTGACTCAATGAGAATCAGCAACTGAAGAGCAGCTATGACAAAACACTGCATTTATTTGTATTTAGAATTTTTAAATTTCTCTTGACATGGGAATAAATGAATTCACACCAAAACTTAATAAAGGTAAGTCAGTCACCATGGCCTCCAATCTTGAACTTCTATCTCTATTTCTGTCTATCAAAATTCTTTTTTTGTTAGATCTACATGTTCAGATATGGAAAGATGCCAGAGACACATTAAGAAACACAAGCAAACTGCAATTGGCATTGGGGGGGCAGGGCTGAATTACAGGCCCATTTACATATAAAAGGGACAAAAGAAGAATATATAAACACACACCAATTGCTTGCTTATTCATTTCTGGAAGAACATAAAGGATATTAATAACGGTGTTTATTTCTGAGAAATGTGACCAAAGTGTTCCAGATAGAATGGGTTGAGAACTTTTACTTCTTATGACCTTTTATATGGCTCTTAATTGCTTAGCCGTGATCCTGTGCTACCCTTATAATAGTAAAGATTTAAATTCCAAAACCTTTCTTTCCTGGGAAGACCCTGGGAGCACAACTTCTGAGTCCCTTGCAAAGCACCAGCCTAAAATAACCAGCCATCAAAAAACTACGTATCTCCCACCTCCAGCTTAAGATGGGGTACCAACTGCTTGTGTCTGGCTTCTAAAGAATGTGTGATGGAATAGCGCAGAAAGAAAAAAGTAGAAAAAGTCATAGGATAATACCATAAAATATTATCACCCACTGCGGCTTCAAAAGCAAAAGTTTTCAAAACACTTAATAATAGCCATTACCAGTAGAGGGTCACTAAAAATAAGAATAAAAAAATATTAACCTAGACAGAAAAACTAGGGTTTAAACTACCTTTAAAGAATAAACATTCAACTTCCTATCCATTTCAAGAGTAGTACTATTTTGGAAAAAAGTAGAAATAAAAAAGCTACATTCCAGAGATGGCTACCAAATGGGCCATTTCCTCCACCCATGGCAGGCATGGTTAATAAATTGAGTCATTCTTTTCCACAAGCCCAGACATGACTTCAGAATCCTCCTTAACACAGTGCTGCCACTCAGTCAGAATTCACAGGAGATAAAGCCCCTATTTGCCCCATATTCCTACCCCACTTTACATACTGTTTTTGACAATTTGCCAGGGAAAACTAAAGTTTTTTTCCTACAGCATCAGATATTTGTGACCCAGTCTGCCCTAGGGTCTCTGAACCAAATTCTAACATATATTACATACACACACACACACACCAGGTCAAAGTCTAAATGCCCCCTGACAAGTAACACTTTTAAAAAACCCAATTTACAGGAGATCGTTTCTGCACGAACCAGGTAAGAGTAAGGATGGAAAGGCGTCTGTCTATAAACCCTTGAAAAAGTAAGTCAATAAATGCAACATGTCTACAGGGTAATTTTAAAAGATTTTTAAAAGCTCAAACCAGATGTTTCTATACAGGATATACAAAGCAGCTTCTGCAAAAACCAGACTCAACCAGCTAATGACAATTACACTATGCAGATTGAAATGCAGCTGTTTTGAGGAACTTTGTTCCATGATTATAGCCAGTTGTCAGAAACTATCAGTTACCACTAACAATGTTAAGTCACCAAAAATTTTTACTGTTAAAAAAAAAAAAGACTCCCAACACTGTATATTAGAAGACCTAGATAGCACACTTTACAAAAAACATTTGAGTTACATATGAAAATAAACATTTCATCATAATTGCACAAGTCTTGTTATTACGGTCACTGAAACCTAAAGATGGTCTCAAAACCTAGCAGCAAGGTCTGGAAAAGTATTCCGAGTTCAAGGTTGAAAGGAGTGTCACCCCATGAATTGGGTCTATACGAAATCTTACCAAAAGAAACCCATAAATAATCGCAGTGATAGAAAACATTTCAGAGATAACTTAATCCACTTTTCCTAATGTTAAAGAGGAGTACATTGAACTCTAGAGAGGTTAACCAGCATGAACAAAGACATACAGGTCTAGAGCAAAGCCAGTCTCCAAATAGAAGACCAGGTCCTAAGGTGAGCAGGCATTCCAATGTCAGCCTCATCCTCCCAGGTGAAGAGACCACAAGCTTTCCCCCTCCTGGATGTACTGTGATTTTTAAAGACCCGATCTCAAAGATTAAGGCCATTTACTGTATATTATCAGAGGCAGAAAACTGAACACTCATCACAGGGGTATGGGTCCTCAGAGCAGCAGGCAATGGCCTGATTGGTCTGACAAACATCCTACTTAGAAGTACCTCCTTCTGTAGGGAACTCCAACGTATAATGCATGTTCCCTTTCACAGAGCTTCTTGACCTGGCCTCCTTGAAGAGTGTGACTCCCTACGTGTGCTTTCCCAGGTACACAAGGGCCAGGTTATAAATTATATCCTCAAAGGGGAATCTAAGAACCAAAGAGTTAAGAACCACAGCCCTCAGACTAGCAAACTCCCTCCACATTTATCAAAGAAACTTTTGATTTCAACTTATTTTCAGGTTCCTATCAAAAAGGTAATTAGCCCCAGCAGAAGTAATCTGGTGGCCAGGTAATGCTGAATCTCACTATAAAAATCAGTTTCGCAGCTTGTTTTTGTCCAGCCCCTGAACTAAAAATGGTTTTTACAAATTTAAATGGGGAGAGATCAAAAGAACATCTTATGACACATAAAAATTATATAGAATTCAAAATTTCACTGTCCATAAATAAAGTTTTATTGGAACACAGCCATGTTCGTTCATTTACCTTTTGTTCATTGTTTTCACACTTCAAAAAGCAGAGTTAAACAGTTTTAACAAGAGACCCTTAGATCCACAAAGCCTAAAATATTTGCTATCTTAGGTGGCCCTTTCCAAAGAGTTTACTGATCTCTGCTACAAGTGAGCATACTGGCAGTATGTTTATAAACCAGTATTCTGTAGGTTCAGTGAAATGTAGATCATGATCAGGTCCTGGGCAAACAAATGTCTTAATGCTTACAAAGCTAAGGATCAGACACACTTGTTTCTTAAGTTTTTAACTAGAATACGTAAGACTCAAAAGAGAAGTGGAACAGGATGCTCTAAGCCACTTAAATAAAGGCCATGAGACCTGTGAATTTTTCTCAAACCCCTGAGACTCTTACTTGGAACCAGTGTATACTAAATTATAAAAATTTCTAACAAGATTCTTATCATTCAAGCCAATAACCGGGAAGTTTAAAAAAAAAAAAAAACGACTGTTTTAGACAGGCATTTTAATTTTTTTTTAATGTTTAATTTTTGAGGGACTGAGAGAGACACAGCAGGAGCAGAGGAGAGGCAGACAGACACGGAATCCAAAGCAGGTTCCAGGCTCTGAGCTGTCAGCACAGAACCCGATGTGGGGTTCAAACCCATGAACCATGAGATCATGACCTGAGCCAAGGTCAGACATGTAACCAACAGACCTATTCAGGTCCTCCGACAAGCATTTAGCAATACACAGTTAACAGTGGTGTATAGGGATCACAGAAAAATAAGTCATCAGAATTTAAACACTACACTGATACCCAAGAATACATTTAAAGGTATCCCCCAAATCCCTGAAATGGCATGCAAATTTCAGTGTGTCTTACTTTCTCTGGGAGAGAGGTTCCACAGGTCTCAGATCTTAAGTATCCTTGACTTAGTAACAAGCCACCCGTACTCAGCCTACACATCTGGAGAGAGTAACATTAGATTTGAAGGCTGAAGCAAGCGATGCTTAGAAAGATGAGGGGCGCCTGGGTGGCTCAGTTGGTTGGGTGGCCAACTTCAGCTCAGGTCATGATCTTGCAGTTCATGGGTTCGAGCCCTGTGTCGGGCTCCGTGCTGGCAGCTCAGAGTCTGGAGCCTGTTTCTGATTCTGTGTCTCCCTCTCTCTGACCATCCCCTGCTCACGCTCTGTGTTTCTCTCTCAAAGATAAATAAATGTATAAAAAAAAAAAAAGAAAGAAAGAAAGATGACCATATGTAATCAAAAGTCTCATGTTTAGTATACTTGTTTAGTATACTAAATCATGTTTAGTGTATTTGCGATAAACAAAAGCAAACCATGCAACTTGGCTCCAACTCCAGCAACTTGTTAACCTTACCAATTCTTGTTCCTTACTCTGGAATAAGGAGTAAAGAAAAAAAAATACTCATTCTTCATTTCGACTCTTACCACTGAAATCTTCACTTAAAATAAATGCAAAGACATTTAAAAACTGACATGAGATTTAATAAAATCTCCTGTGCAGATCTTAAGTAATCAATACTATATAGACATACATAAATTACTGGCAATTGTGAGCACTTTTAAAATAAGAGACAATTGTGGCTTAATTCCTTCAAAAAACAAAAGACAAAAAACCCAAGGTTTTAAAAATGAACTTACTTCAATGATCTTCCATCAATTAATTATATTTTGACTCCACCTGGAGAATCAAAAAGCAAAAAATAAATACTGGACTGATTTTAGAGTAATCATAAGTTAGAGCCAACTGCACTGTATGTTAACCAACTTGAAAATAAATTAATAAAAAAAGAATCTTGAAAAAAAGTTAGATCCTGAACATTTGTTAAGTGCACATAATATACCATTGGTCTACAGTTAGTAAAGGATTCTGAATGGAAATTCCACAAAAACTAAGGTTTCCATTCCAGGTCTAGCAGTATTTTTTGTTCTTTCAGGTGAGGAAAGACACCCTTAAAAAGTATTCAAGGCTTAGGCCAGATAAGTCCACGATAACATGGCCAGAGTCAGGAGCAGTATCTTCTCAGGCTAGATTTTCTCTGGACTCTGGCCACTTGAACCTAAGCTAAGCTTGCAGACAAGATACCACTTCCACTCAAAGGTAAAAAGGCCCTCTAAGGCCACCCTGGCATATTTTAGGAATGCAGGGTAACTTAGTCCATCTAAGTCCACCAACTGCAAACACATCAAAACATACACCCCTCACAATTATAAACCAGTATAGATTTATATAAGTACACCAGGTAAAAGGCAATAAACTCTCAAATAAGCCTCAACTTTCTGAAATATCATATACTACAAATAGTAAACATATTAATTGTCCAAATTTTAAATCCACGTGCTGCAACATCTTGAAAATGGAGAAAACAGACTGAACACTAAAACTTTCGAGGAAGTAACTTTTTAATTTTTTTAATGTTTTTTATTTATTTTTTTGAGAGACAGACAGAGACAGCATGATCAGGGGAGGGTCAGAGAGAGAGGGCGATACAGAATCGGAAGCAGGCTCCAGGCTCTGAGCTAGCCGTCAGCACAGAGCCTGACACAGGGCTCGAACCCTCGAACGTGAGATCATGACCTGAGCCGAAGCCGGACACTTACCCGACTGAGCCACCCAGGCGCCCCTCGAGGAAATAACTTACTGTCTCAGGAATTAAAACACTTCCCCAATTAAGGTTCCTACCAGGCTTCTGATACTATCTAAGAAACTATGAACTCCAAGCAAAGCCACCCTTTATATAAAGATTTTAAAAAGCGGCACCTGGGTGGCTCAGTCAGTTACTCTCCCAACTCTTGATTTCAGCTGAAGTCACGACTTTTCCTAGTCATGAAATTGAGCCCCACAGTCAGCTCTGTGCTGAGCATAGAGCCTGCTTGGAATTCTCTCTACCCCTCTCTCTGCCCCTCCCCATCTTGGGCACAGACACATTCTCAAGATAAATATTAAGAAAACTTTTGTAATTAACTAAAAAATTAAAAGTTATTGTTAATGTGGTGCCAACGCTTTAACTTACAGGGAGGGAATGAAATAAGTTTTTAACACTGGCATAACTGAACCGAGCCAAACCTTCTCCAGCCAACCCAAATAAAAAGCAAGATGAATTGGTCAAGGTGTCTATTTTATTAACCTTGTGGGGAAACTGGATTTATAAAGCAAATCGTGACCGTTAACTGTAATAGTATAATGGGTGTTCCCCAATACTAAAGAACAGAAGAGCTCCAACAGGAAGTAAGCAAACTGTGAGATTCATAGGCCTCTTCCTAACTCCTAACAAATCCTAGATATAGGACAAATTAGGGTTTGATATCTTATCCTTGCTGTTCCAACTACCTCAGTACTGAAACACAAACAGTTGATAATTCTTCTCCCAACAAACCTGCAGACAAATACATCAAGCAAATTTCTTTACAGCACTTTTCAAGAATATAATTTCTTAATCTAAAACCCAAATTATAATAAAATGCTATTTTCATTTCCAACTTTTTAAAAATCCAGTCATGATGAACTGCAAAGGCTTGACTCCTCAATGTCAGAGGTTTCTGTCAAAAAGTTCGTACAAGATTAAAATCTTACAGGAAATAATAACCAGATGCAATAAATAATCCTCAGCTGTACAGTATTAATTTAGACAAAGCTGCTGTTACATTTTAGGGCCAACTGTGGAAATCTGAAAATATCTCAGTAATTGAGGAGATGAACATTTACCAAGCTGGCCAACAGAGGAGGAAAAAAGCCTCCTTAATACAGCAGGATTTCATTTCCATTAAAACATATATACATATGCATATACAATTATCTATAAGGCGATAGTGATCTCTGGGTGGTAGATATGTATTATATTTGTCTCTCTGTATTTTCTAATTTCCAAAAATGTCAAAACTCAGTATTTATTAAGTGCCTACTATAGACGAGTCACATGGAGATCAGCTTTTATTTCAAGTCCTCCAAGTTTTTAGTTAATCCTTCCCCCTATAAGCTTCTGAGCTAAGCAACAGTTCATTTTAAAATATAACATTTCCTTAAACTCCTAAGAGTTTTTTTCCTCTCATCTCACTTTCAGGCATACTTACCATTTTTCAGTTTTCCATTACAGCTCTTCTTTCAACTTTAGTAACTAATGAGACTAAAATGCTCACGGATTTTTCTTTCCTTCTAAATGAACATATATCTAGCTTTATCACAGTTAAAATTTCTGTGGCAACCGATCCAACTTTTCTTACTACAAAGCAGCTTACCATTCTAAGATGGAATCAAGTTCAAATTCTACTGCATATCAGGAAACTCTCTTTATGTTTGGCTGTATAAAAATAAAGGGAGAGGGGCACCTGGATGACTCAGACCAGTTAAAAGTCTGACTCTCAGTTTCTGCTCAGGTCATTATCTGGCGGTTCCGGGATTTCCGCCCCACTTCGGTCTCCGGGAGGCCAGCATGGAGGTTGCTTGGCGTTCTCTCCCTCCCCCCCCCCCCGCCCCCCCCCCCGCTCTCGCGCACGCGCACACTCACACACTAAACAAAAATAAGAGATGGGGGAAACAAAACACTTAGCTGTAAATTGTATATCTGTTGCAGACCCGAAAATGCCAAGTTCTATACAAATATAAAAACACACAAACTTAAGAAAACCAAAATAACAATCAAGAAAGTCATCTGGCTTAAAAGTGACAATAAGACCGAAATATTTGGAACAAAAGACCAATAAAACTCTGGGTTGCAGATATTTATCATTAAGTGTCACCTCCAAAACATCCTCTGTATCCCTCCAACATGTGTTGCCCATTCTACAATTATTGTGTCAAAAAATGTTAAATCAGTGTAAATGTGCTCATAATGAACCTTCCTTTCTCTACCTAGAAGTGATTAAATATTGTTTAGCTGTGATAGATCAAAATCCAACTATAGTAATCGCTAACCATTGGTGGACCACTACTATACCAACTTTTAAGGAAATAATTTCCCAGTACCTTAAAACTGACTCCTAACAGCCTTGGGCTACAAATAACCAAAAAGCAAGGCTTTCACAGTGTTTCCTGAAACGCAAAAATAGTTCACCTAATAAAAAACCTTTGGTAGAGAAGCCCCTAAGCATTCCCATTAATGGAAACCTCAGATTCTCTACCACCTTCCTTAAAATGTTGCTGTAGTAAGTCATTCAACTACATCTATCATTTTATAAAAATAAAACTTAAATGTTCTCTTGGACGGAGTAAACGGAGAGCGACAGACCCTCGCCCCCGGCGAGGCGAGGCGCCTGCCCTCGTTACTAGAAAGCCAGTCAAAGCAGCTTTTTAAACGGTCTCCGGGTGACGGCGCATTCCTAACGGGTTTCGAAGGCACGTTTAAATCGCCCGCTTTTTTGTTTGCTCGCTGCATTCACCGTGCGCCGGGGCTGCAGCCTCCCCCGCGCGCCCGGGAGGGGGAGCCCGGGGTCGGGGAGCCCGGGGCCGGGTAGTTGGGAGGAGGGGTTGGAGTGAGGGAGAACCCGGAGCAAGGAGACCCGGGGTGGAAGACGCTGGGACGAGGAGTCCGTGTAGGAAGGAGAAGTGTGGGGTGGGCTAGGGGTAGAAGGGAGGGGAAATCCCGGGGTAGGGGGGAGCTGGCCGCCGCCCCGCACCAGAGAACGCTTTGCTAGGCTCCCGCCTCCCGCCAGGGTGTGCGCAGGGACGCGGCTCCGCGCGGCGCCGCCCCCTCCCTCCCCGCCGGCCTGCCTCTCCTCCCTCTCCTCCTCCTCTTCCCGAGGCGACAGAAACAACAGCGCGGAAGGAGGGGAAAGTAACTCCCGGCACCTCCACCGGAATTAGCCCCGGTGCAGTGATGACACCTTCTCGTGGCGCAACCAAGCCCCGCTCCCTCCGCCGCGGCGTCCCCGCCGCCGCCCTCTCCATTTGAAAGTGGCCACCCCCCGCCGCCGCAGCCGCTGCTCCTCCCGCCCCGCCGCCGCCAGCTGCACCAATCCGCTCGGCCCCAGTTGCAAATCAAACGCTCCCTCGCGTCCAGAAGCCACTTGCGCCGCTGGAAACGGCCGCGCCGTCCCCCTCCCCGAATCCCTCCCGGGCGGCACCTTTGAGCAGGGGAGGGCGCGCCGGCGAGAAACGGCTGTGAGATGAGAGAGGCGGCGGCAACGGCGAGCAGCCCCGAGCGGGCTCGGCTCCCGCTCTCGCTCCCGCCCCCAGACAGTTCTGGAAACTGTGTATCACCTCTGTCACAGGAAGCCATCCGGCGAGGAAGGCGGCGCGGAACCAACAAACAAACGCCTGCGGCCGCCCGCCGGAATCAGCGCGGGGACGGCGACGGCTTCGGGCCGTTCCCTGGGCGGGGGCGCGGGGGACGCCCCCGCGCCGCAGGCTTTG
>NC_043700.1:90570142-90571811 GCF_006229205.1 Suricata suricatta
CCCAAGCCCCGCGGCAGCGCCTCTGGGACCGTTAGGTGACGCTCCGGCCGCGGCCGAGAGAAAAGCGCCTCGGCCGCCCCCCGCCCCCATTTCCACAAGCCGCCTCTCCTCCAACGCCAGAGGCGGGCTACAAAAGTTGGCCCCGGGGCCACCCAGCACCTGCCCACGTGCCGCGGAGGCTCCCTCCCGGGTCTACCCAGCCCCCTTCCCCCCGCCGCCCTAGGCCGCCAGGTCACCTATTACCGGTGGGAGGGGAGAGAGCCTGCTATTTAAACGCCCGCGGAAGTTGAGGCACCCCCACTGGCGGGTGCCGTGCACCTGCCTCCCGCCGCCGCGCTCCGCCACTTTGAGCAGCAGCCGCGTCCTCGGCCCCGCCTCCTGCCCGCAGGCGGGCGGGGGAGCGGGAAGGAGGTAGAAGGGATCGAATTTCTCCAGCAAATGGGACCGTTCCGACCGGATTCGGTTCCCTGGTCAACATTCCACATTCCATCCCTCTCCCGCATTTGCAAGCCAGCGCCAACAATCCAGAAAGCCTGCTGGCTACCAAACAACAGCCCCCAACTCACAAACACACTCACAGGCACCAGACACGTGCACTGAAGGGCTTAGCAACTTGCAGTCCGGAGGTACACTGCACGTTCATTTAAGGCAGCGAAGCCAGAGCGACCCCACCCCCACAATTTGCAGATGGTGCCAAAGGTTGCAATTTGCAATCCGTTTTAACTTCATGGTTAATCGGTACTTTGCTCTACCAATGCAACCCCTTCCTAATTTCACCGATGAAGGGTTTTACACTTTACAGGCAGTCTCACTTTAAGTAAAAGGTCTGATTGTTGGAAACCCAATTTGGAATAATATAATTGCCAAGCTGTCCCTACACCCCTTGCTCACTGCCCTTGAATTAATGCAAAGAATATTTTGGACATGTGGTGACGCGGTGACAAGAGCTAGGGTTGAGGCCACCCTACAAAGATGTACCCCCCCACACACACACACCTATGTTTGGACAAATATAGTCGTCCCCCCGCCACCACGGTCACACACTCTGGATTCATATATGTACGCGGACCTGCGTTCTGCCATTGCCATCTGTCTACCAAGTTGCTACTATGCTTTCCACTTTCATGCAGCCTAATGCGCTTTGGCTTTTTAAAAATTTGTATAAACTATAGCCAACTATACTGGGCTTCTGCTCCCAAACGCATTTAAATGATGATTCACCTGAAAACCGCATGTTCTTCGCAAATCTGAAAGAAGAAAAAGCTCTAAGTCTTCAGCCCCCCGAAATTGAAAAATAATCATAATAAAACTTACTGATCCAACACAGATCAATTCTCAGGATCCAAAAATCATCTCCTCCTCTGGCCCCCGCCCCAGCAATGCCCAAGTTACTGGTGGGATAGTAACGCTGCGCTCGGCGGCTGCCTGCCCTCCCTCCTCGCTACATATCGAGAACCCAATCTTTTGGCGCCATATTAATGACGTACTATATTATTTCCACTAGGCAGCGACCTTCGGCATTAAATTACTCCCGAGAACTCCCGAGCAAAGCAACAAAACCATCAAATATGGCTGAGCCTCTCGGCTCGTCCTGCAGCCGCCGCCGCCGCCACTGCCGCCGCCGCCGCCGCCGCCGCAGCGATACCGGGACGCGCACACGGACCCACAC
>NC_043700.1:90571911-90591560 GCF_006229205.1 Suricata suricatta
GCGGGCGGGCGGGCCCCTGCTCTCGCCGGCGCGCACACACTCGGCACTCGCGCAGGGAGGCACTCTCGGACGTGCGTTTGGCTTGTTATGGAGGAAGGGCTGTGTGAATCAAACTCATTTCTGGGTCACTGCTGCCACAGGGGGGAGCACTTTAATCCCTTGCCAAAACGAGAGGGTGGGGACACGAGGGCGGAGGGAGCGCGCCGGGAGTCCGCAGCGCGGGGGGCTCAGTCCTTCGTTAACTCTTAGCGGTCCTCGCCGCAGCCGGTTGGGCCTTCGTCCGCAAGAACTGGCAAAGAGCGGCACTATTCAGCTTTTAAAATCTCTTCCCTCACTTCCTTGTGAGTTCTAGAAATTCCTGATGTGTTTCTAAGCAAGGAGGTGGGCTTTTAGATTACCCCCTCCTATCTGCCCCAGTTCCAACTCTTGTCTGATCTCATTGCACCTGGAAATGGATTCTTTCAAATTCGTTTCAAATTAGATAAAAATGTGACTATTAAAGTGGTAAATCCGGGTGAAAGGTTTTATTTTTAGGATGAATGGCAAAATAAATAGTTCTTTTGTAGTAACAGTTCTAGGGAGTTGAGAATGAGAATGACATTTTTAAATACAGAGAATACAATTTTGGTGACCACGCATCTTTACCCAAGTTTGTATCGAACTGACAATTGCGAGTGAGGATTAATTCATTAGAAGACAATGATTATTTATAAATGGACATCGCCTTTATATTACACCGTTTTACAGAACTGGGCACTGTCTTCCAAATAAGAGAATGGAGCCTAAAACTTAAACTGGAGTTGCAGACTAATGTAAAATTAGTCATCAGAGATTTATTTGGAGGATATGTATGTGTAAAAATGACTGGTTACTGATTTTCCTCATAATGCAAATTTGCTTTTTCATATGTAGGTTAACATAAAAGAAATAAGGGTGTACATGACATTTAACTTCAAAAGGAAAAAGACCTGGGTGCAGATTAAAAACTCCCATTCAGGAAATGCTAATAGTAATCACTAATTACAAAACTAAATAATGAACCCAAAGGGATGCTTATCTGCTAGAAGAATTCTGAAGATACCAGGTTTAATTTCACACAATCACATGCCAATCTATCCACCCACATCAAGAACATAATAATCTGATAAATGTGGCAAATTAAATTAATTGAGTCTTTCAATTCTTTTTCAGAAAACAAGTAAGCCAAAGAAAATCTTAAGTATATGTCTATCTTCCTCTCTTTTGCTGAGGAAGAGCAAGAGACACCCCATCAGTCCTATTCATATGCTCATTTAATCATGTTATAAATCACACATGTAAAGCACTGCTGCCATTCTTACTACTACTAGATCACACTGCAGTCATTGTTATTTTCCTTTGTTCACCTAACACATATTCTCCTGTAGAACCAAAAATATACAGGCTCCACAGCCGACAGACCACATGGGACCTAACTCTACTAGTTCCCAGCCTGTGTGACTGTGGAATACATGACTGAACCTCTTGGAGCCTCAGTTTCTTCTTGAGTAACAAAATGAGGTTAACAGATGCTAACCTGAAGTGTAGTTCAGAGGAATGAGAAAGCCCCATAAAAGTGCCCAACAGAGGCCCTGGCAGCAGGAGGTCATCAATTCCCTGGGTCATTCCTCCTTATCTCTTTCTTGGTCTTCTCTGAAAAATTGCAAGTTTTCTAAAGTCCAGCCAGACTTACTTTACTCATTGTCCCTAAAAAAAATCTGAATTACATTTACCACTTAACATTTTCCTTGTTTTTTCTGACTCCCCACTCCCAACACATTAGGCAACAAAATGAAAGTACACTGACTACGTTTAGGAGAAAAATAAAGAGGTAAAAGGGCACATAGACTCCTTTAGCTGGTACATTGACCAGTACTGATGGTCCGATTCTCTCATTGTGCCCTGACTTTGAAATAGGATGCACTGAGGCAGTGTTATGTGCTCTAAATAGCTCTGGCCTAGAAGTCAGGAGACTCCCACCAACTCACACTGTAACTCTGACAAATCTATTTGGGCCTTAGTTTTCTCAGTGAGATGATAGACAAGATTATATCTAATGCCTCTTTCTTCATTAACATTCAGTAATTTCTGATTGTTCTTAACAGACTGAGAAAGTGGTGATTATTTGATGAAATGAAGAACAATTTGAATCTGTAAAGAACAGGTAAAAACATTTTGTCAATATGATCTGTAGTTGACATTTTTTAAATAATATATGCCTTTTGCCATCAGACCACAAAGGAAGCTTACACAATCTTTTTCTAAAATGGGAAAGGCAATGATATGGTTTGCCTTGTGGCAGCACAGATAATACAATCTAGAATAAGAAGTACTAAGGTGGCAATTAGAAAAACTAGTTTCTGGTTCCATTCTGTCACTTACTGTCTTACTTTGCCAAATCATTCAGGACCACCATTTCCTGGTCTCAGAACAATTCTGTTAATTTACACTTTATTACAGGAGTGTAAGGACATTTAAGAAAATACCTACGGGGTGCCTGGGTGGCTGTCAGTAAAGACTGACTTCAGCTCAGGTCATGATCTCCTGGTTCAGTTCAGTTCCAAGGTTCAAGCTAAGCCCCGTGTAGGGCTCTGCACTGACAGCTCAGAGCCTGGAGCCTGCTTCAGATTCTGTGTCTCCCTCTCTCTCTGCCCCTCCCCTGCTCACACTCTGTCTCTCTCAAAATAAAATAAACATTAAAAATATTTTTAATTAAAAAAGAAAATAGCTATGAGGTAATCAGTATTTTTGAAATATCAAGATTCTAGTCTTTCCTTATCTGATCTGATCCGTGTTTGTGATGAAAATTACAATTCTGTATACCTCTTATGTTTTGCTGTAGTCATATACTATTCAATTATTTTCTTCCATAATAATGGATTAATATGAAATAAATATTTGGAACTTTATATTCATATTCCTAATTTTATTTGTATGTACTTCTCTGTAGGTAAAGAATTATAAGGCCTCGATAAGAGATTCAGAATTGTTAATAATTAATAGTTGGGTTTTTTAATTAAAAAAATTTTTTTTAATGTTATTTATAATTGAGGCAGAGAGAAACAGAGCATGAGTGGAGGATAGGCAGAGAGAGAGGGAGACACAGAATCCGAAGCAGGCTCCAGGCTCTGAGCTGTCAGCACAGAGCCTGACAAGGGGCTCAAACCCACAGACTGTGAGATCACAACCTGAGCCGAAGTCTGTCGCTTAACCGACCGAGCCACCCAGGTGCCCCAGTTAGTTTCTTTTTTAAGTAAGCTCAAAATAAAAATGAGTCAGAAATAAAAATAATTTTTAAAAAATAAAGTAGGCTTGGGGCGCCTGGGTGTCTCAGTCAGTTGAGAGTCCAGCTTTGGCTCAGGTCATAATCTGATGGTTTGCGTGTTTGTGAGTCCCTTGTTGGGCTCTGTGTTGACAGCTCAGAGCCTGGAGCCTGCCTGGGATTCAATGTCTGTCTGTCTGTCTCTCTCTCTCTCAAATAAATTAATATTAAAAGCTTTTTTGAATAAATAAATAAAGTAGGCTCCATACCTAACATGGGGCTTGAATTCATGACCCCATGATCAAGAGTTGCATGCTCCACAGAATAAGCCAGCCAGACACCCACAGAATTGTTCATACTTAAAATGAAGTAAATGCATATGCTGAAATTCCTATATATCTCATTCTTTTAGATAAATGAGCAAGAAATTCTTACTGGCAAATACTACTGCCAGTTGGTATACATTATGACACATAGAGAGAATTTTTTACTGCACAAGAGCTATCTTGGATAAAATAGGTTGTGTTCTTAAAGTATATTTGAACTTTACTTGTTTGGGACTTTGAATTTATGCACCAAATAAGCCTATTTGTTATAAAGAGGGCTTAGGTTATCAAGTCATTTTTAAGAACTTAATTTTTAATACTAAAGATAGAAAAGAATAACTTTCTATTAACTTTTAAAAATGAAATTATTTGGGTGGGAGGGGGATCTAGTTCAAAAAGAAATAAGGAGGTAGAATTCTGAACAGGAAGACTAAAGTTGGGAACCATATTCAGCACATGCCTGAAGTTTATGAGAAGAAACAGGAGGTGATAGGTAAGAGATCAGGACTGGCGTTCCCTGTCTGACCAGTGGATGAGGTCACCAGTCCCTGACAGCCTGGTAACCAACGCCTCCAGGTAGGTGGCTGCGACCTTCGACCTTCGAGTATATGGAATAATTAGAGGGCCAATGTCTTCTTGTAGGTGTCAGTAACAACTAAATCATCTTTTTCCTGAGGTTCTTTTTTCCTTTTCCTTCTTTTGCTTGTTTTTTATTTTAGTTCTTTTAATTTTGTTGATTTTCATACTTCCAGCACAAGTTGAGATGTCAAAGAAAAACAAGTTCAAGGGGATAAAAGGGGACATAATTTAATTCAACCAGATGGAAATGTCTGAGACTCAGAGGGTTCAAAAAGAAAAAAAAGCTTTCCTCTAATTATGAAAAGAAAATATGATAATGGAATTTTGAAAATTTAGGAAGGTAATAAAACTCACCCACAGGGATAACTATTATAAGCATTGCCATGTATTTCCAGTATTTTTCTAGATATTTTTAATGAAATTGGAATGATGTCACACATTCCATTTTACAATCTTCTTTTTCACTTGCACCCTTTTTTTTCATTTCAATATTGTATTTTTTCAAATAAAAAAATTCTTTTTTCATTTTCAGGTCTTTTCCTCCATAGCACACCTTCCTCTACAGGCCATTTGAACCATGCATTCTCATAGTTACTCCAGGACCTTGTCAACTATTGGAAAGTTCTGCCATTTTAATTTTTTTTAATGATTTTTTTTTAAGTTTGTTTGGTTGGTTTGTTTGTTTAGAGAGAGAGACATGGGAGGGACAGAGAGAGAGTCAGAGAAAAAGAATCCCAAGCAGGCATCGTACAGTCAGCACAGAGCCGAAGCAGGGCTCAAACTAACTGTGAGATCATGACCTGAGCCAAAAGTTAGATGCTTAACTGACAGAGCTCCCTGGACTCCCCAAGTTCTGCCATCTTTAATATCAAATTCAAATATCTCCCATTTTAGCCACGACCTCTGAGATGTCCAAAATTTATACTTCTCCCTCAAACTTTCTTTTTATCTGAAAAGTTACTCCGATCTACCCCTCTAGACTGTCTTCTTACTAGGTGCAGAGTGGTGATAACTCAAAATCTGGTCTCCAACCAGCCCCAGTACTACACCTGAGAACTTGTCACAGATGCATTGTTTCCAGCCCTTTCCCAGACCTACTGAATCAGTAAGGGGGATCCAACAACCTGTGTGTTTACAAACCTCCAGGTAATTCTGATCCATGGTCAAGTTTGAGAACCACTGGTGCAGAATTTACCTCTCCCCACCATATACAATGCCAATGGGCATTGGAGAGAAGGTCACAAGTAAACAGACAAGTAGGCCTGTTCTCTGACCACAAGTTAGTCAAAAATATAAACAAGTAATTAGAATCAACTGCAGTGTTGGGGGAAGTGTATATCTAGATATCTAATCTTGTGTGTGTGTCCTGGGAAAAGGGTTGTCACAGAAGTCTTCTCAAAATAAGTGATCCTAAAGCTGACACCTAGCTGTTAGCCAGGTGAGGAGAAGGAGGAGGTAAAGTATTACAAGGGTTTCTTTCTTTCTTTTTTCTTCCTTCCTTCCTTCCTTCCTTCCTTCCTTCCTTCCTTCCTTCCTTCCTCTCTCTCTCTTTCTTTCTTTCTACAAAACTTCTGACTTCTCTGTGGAGAATGGATGGGATAAGCGTGAGATAGGAGGTAGGGAGGCCAGTTAGGAGGTTTCTGTAGTTACCAGGTGAGAGATGAAGGAGGCATGGACTACAGTTATAGATCATGGAAGAGAGATGAGCAGACAAATCAGTCTGTGATGGAGACATGGTTAACACTGTCCCAGCTCTTCAGAGGTCTCCAGCTCACCCAGTTCGCCACCCATTCTGGAAAAGGCATGTGGGAACTCCTTCCCCCAGCTAACTAGGTGCCAAGGGTATGTCTTCAAATCTTACAGGCTCCCTGGGGCATCTTAAAAAGGTACCTGCTAGATAGATGCAGTTATTCTGGGAGAGAGCATCGTCTAGGGAAACCAAACAAAGGTCCCTGGGCAGTAAATAGGTTGAAGCCCCGGTACAGAGGAGTCCAAGCTCTGATCCTGTACACAGAATGGACACTCAAGCTGTGTGGCCCATGGTATCAAAGAGCCAGCTTCCCCCAGTGTGGTTGGGAGGACTCATGCCCTGGCAAGGGTCTTTCTCTGGGGGAGGGGCCTTCTCACACGCAGGCTCGGATCCAGTCCCAGGCCCCTCCTCCTTCATTTCTCTATCACCACCCTACAGGGTCCTTATCCCACCTTCAGAAAGCTCCATTTTCTTCTTTTCTTACATGATATACCTTAATGGCCCATTGTAACCTGTGCCTGAACCAATAGCTAATGAAAAACTGTCTCCCTTTTCTCTAAGGCTGGGAGGGCTGGGTACAGATAGGGAGAGGAAGCAAGGAGGGAGCTGCCCTCCCACTACTTCAGTTCCAGTGTTAATGAGCCAGGAAAGAGGCAGAACACAAGTGTCTGTGTTATAATTGCTTAATAATTCACTTCATTTTTCTGCCATAAGACATACTTAGTTATGAACAAGACTTGGTGGACTGCATGTCAGAGGTGAAGGAGAAATTAGAGTAAAAGATGACTCCCAGGTCTCAGGCTTACACAACTGAGTGGATTCTAGACATTCATTGAACACTGAGCTCAGGGCATACAATGGCGAAAAAAACAAACTCTTTGTCCTGGAGCTTACATTCGTTCTCAGTAGAAGAAATGCAGACTTGGGGATATGATGAGCTTGAGGAAACACTAACTAAAAAAGTGTTCAGAAGGCAGATGGTCCCCAAGAGTCTGGTTCTCTGGAGAAAAGCTAAGTTGTGTTGGGGAGGAAGACCTTCCTCTACCTTAAGGTCCCTCTAGCTGGATTTAGAGTCAAATTGACAAGAGACAGATTAACAGGAGAAAATCAAATTTTCTAGGCATAAATACAGAGAATCCACACAGAAATGAAATTCCAAAGACAATGAGGCAAGATGAAGCTTATTTGAGCTTAGGAAAGGTGTGGGGTTTGAGAACCCAAAGAGGAAGGCCATTAGCAGGAAAGTGAAAGGAGATTTTTTGGAAAACAAAGGTTGCCATGTTATGCAGATAAGTTTCCTAGGTAAAGGGGATTCTCTATTAATAGCTCTCTTCCTGCTACAGGATCTCCTTTCCAATGTAAATTTAGGCAGTTAGGACCAAGATAAGAGCTTTTCCTGCATTTGCTGAGTTTTCATTACTTTTAACTCAAAATAATGTTCATTTTAAAGTGGCCCATCTAGCTAGATGGGTGATGGGTACTAAGGAGGGCACTCTTGTGATGAGCACTGGGTGTTACATGTGAGTGCTGAATCACTAACTTCTACTCTTGAAACTAATATTACACTATATGTTAAATAAAAATTTGGAAAAAGAAAAAAAAAGTGACCCATCTTGGGAAGCCTGCCCTTGGCCCCTACAGTTGCAAGTATTGTTTTGGAAGTTAATAGCATAGAGAGATTAACTCAGGCCTTGGAAGTGCATGAGAGTAATTGGAAGTATTTACAAAGTAAGAAGAAAAAAGAGCCTAGGCTCAAAACTCAGATGTAACATTTAAAGGATGGGTAAAGAAAGCTGCAAAGCTTCAGTGGTTTCACTGAGAACAGTCCAGATTAACTGAAATGTTTTAGCCTACTTTATGCCTAATTCCGGACTTCTGGGTACCACTGGAGAAAATCACAGACTTGTGCTGATTGGTTTCACAATGTATTCATTATCTTCCTTCTCCACAATGTCCTGAAATCACTCTCCATTTCCCGGGTCAGTTCAATCTCCCATTCACCTCAGGATCATTCTCAGAACTTTCTTCCCATCCTTAGTCTGCCATCCTGCCACTTACCGTAGCACTTTCAGCAGAGCTCCTAATTTCCTACATCAGAGAAGTAAGAGAGCCCAATGGACAGGAGAGCCTTTGCCTTCTACCAGCAAACTTGTAGACAGTCTTCCCTGCGGGCCCATCTTCTCCCTCCTCTCCTGTCACAGTGGGAGAGAGATGACCTTCCCTCCACTGGACTCTGCTGAATCCCCTGAGACTGGCCCACCTCTTTTGTTCTCTAATTCAAGATTAGCCCTTCTCTTTCAGGTACTTCTATTTCCCTGGTTATTACCTTCTTCCTAAACATATTTAAATATAGTTATATCTCCACTAAACAAAAAACAAAACAAACACTCTCAAAGCTCTATTGCTTCTTTATAATCATAATTTTGGCAGACTGCTCTACTCACTCTTGAGCCCACTGATATCTGACTGATGTCCCCAGTCGTCCCAGTGAAACTGCTGTTGCCAAGATCACCATTGACGTCCTTTATTACTAATTTCAGTGGCAATTTCCCATCCTTGTTTAACACGATCCCCCACTAGCATTAGACACTGTTGCCCATTCATGCCCTGTTTTTTCACATGCTTTCATCTGGCTTACATAACACTAACAGTCTTCTGGTTTCTCTCTTACCTCTTCTAATTCTTTTGAAAGTTTCTCTTTTGTTAAAGAAATGCCTCAGACAGATTATTTTTGAGCACATGAGAAGAAGCTTTTTGAAAAATTCAACTAAAGAAATAATTTAGGTTTAGACATTTAATAAAAAAAAGAAAAGAAAAGAATAGTTTGGTAACCATGTTTAGAATGGATACAAAAAAAGAACATCTGGTTAAGGATTATTAGGCTAGTCAATCAGCTGGATGGGTAACCCTAGCTTCCCAGAAGGAGTTCTCAGTCTTATTAAAGTCTGTCAGAAAACTGTTCACGCACTTTATCAGGAATGCTAATTGCTTCCCAGAAGGAGTTGTAAATTACATCACACAAAAAATTTCTGTCCCAGACCAGGTTTGAGTCCATTTTTATCCTTCTTTTCAGTCTCTTAAATGTCGGTTTTCCTTAGGGTTCTTCTCATTATACATATATCTCTTGATGATCTCATCTACTGTCATTACTGCCCCTCAAAACACATGTCTATACAGCTATTTTCACACCTGACCTTCACACTTAGATCTCCAGTAGTTTCCTGAACACTTCATTGGACTTCCTACAGGCAGCTCAAACTCAACATATCCCACACTGAACTCATTTCCCCTCCTACTTGGTACCTCCTGATCTGCCCCATATCTACTCCCCTGATGGTGGTTAATGATACCACCACCCACAATTGCCAACTCAGCAGCTAAAATATCTTTCTTGACTCTTGCTTTTCTTTGACACTGTAGGGGCCAAGGGCCAAGATGGGCCACTATGACATGAATATTATTTCAAGTTAAAAGCAGTCAAAACCTAGCATATTCAGGAAAGGCTCTTTACCTCCCCCTCAGCTACCTGCCAGTACCAGGAAAAGAGCTATTATCAGAGATTCCTCTTTACCTAAGAAAGTTATCTATACAATAGGCCAACCTTTGTTTTCCAGAATCTCCTTTCACCTTCCTGCTAATGTTCTTTCTCCCCTTTGTATCCTCAGACCCTTAGCTCATATAAACAGTATGTTGTCTCATTGTCTTTGGAACTTTATGTCTCTGTGGATTCCCCATACTTACGTTAATCTGACTCATGACAATTTGATTCTTAGTCTATCTAGAAGGATCTTGAAAGGCAGAGGAAATTCTTCCTCCCCAACAGCACCCTGTCTCTCCACCAATATCACTAATCCAATTTATCACCAAGTCACTTCTCCATCAGGTCTCATCTTCATCCCCACAGCTACCATCATCATCTCTTTGACCTAAACTGGTCTCCCTTCCCCCAATTCTGTCTCCCTTTCATTCATTGGCTATTCAGCAGTCAGTGTGATTCTTCTAAAGCAAAAATATGAGTATGTAATTTCCATTTACAACCTTTAATTGCCTTCCCTCCCCCTTTATTCTTAAGGATAGAACATGTCACCAGGATAGTCTATAGGGCCCTTCATGTTCCAACTCCTATTTATTTTTCCTAGTTTTCCTTCCACACCCTTCTCCCTCACTCATGGCTTTCCACATTTCTTCAGTGGTATCTTGAGAGAACTCTGAAAATCTTTATCCCTAAGCTTAGATCATTCTTCTTTTGGCTCCAACTCACTCAAGTTCCACAAAAAAAGGCTCATCATATCCCTTTAACTCTCACTCTTTTCTTTTTTTAAAAAAATATCTTTTAATGTTTATTTTTTTTTTGAGAGAGAGATGGACAGACGGAGTGTGAGCGGAGGAGGAGCAGAGAGAGGAGGAGATACAGAATCCAAAGCAGGTTCCAGGCTCTGAACTGTCAGCACAGAGCCTGATGCGCATCACAAGCCCATGAACTGTGAGAACATGACCTGAGCCGAAGTCAGATGCTCAACCAACTGAGCCACACAGGTACACCATAACCCCCATCTTTTCCTAAGTTCTCATGATATTCAGTACTATCTCTGTGTTATCATTTCTCTTACTATTTTATAATTTTTTTATGCCTCTCACTAGATTATCTGTGATTCAAGGACTTTGTCAGCTGTGTTCTCTATTGTGTTCTTAGTAGGGTCTAACAACTGGTAGGCACTTAATACATTTTTTTATGTGATGGATGAATGATCATTGTATTCATGTAATTAAATAGTTTCTAAAACTCTATTTAAAAAACAGATTATAAACTTTCATTCCTATTGTCTTATGCTAATATGTAATTTATGTAATAAATATTATGCATTAGAGAAGCCACAATTAAAATTAAAATTACCAGAAAGCTATTACTCAAAGAGAATCACTACTAAAATTTTGGTATATATTTTTCCTGTCTTTTGTATGCTCATGTGTGTCTGTATGTACATATACTTTTTAAATAAATGGGATCATACTTTAATTGTATATTGTGACTTCTAAAAGTTAATTTATCTATTTAGTTGAGCTTCTAGTTTATTTCTATGGTTTTACTAGTATAAAGAGTGCTTTAGTGACTATCCTTATAGCTATATAATCCATGATTAGGAAAAATATCAATAGTACGATATTCTGCTACATAAGTAGAATTTAAATGATTCCTGGTTTTTTGTTGTTGTTGTATCTTTATGTCTTTTAAAATCCTGACTTTTCCAGGTAAGGCTATGAGAAATATTCTATACTGTACATACACTTTTGTTCAAATATCTTGGCATTCTTCAGATAGATTCTGAAAAAAGTAAATTATTGGGTCAAAGGATTTAAGGCTTTGGATTCATTTTGCCAAGTTGCTTTCCACAAAACTTGTTGTAATTGAGATATCCACTATCAGTGTATCGGGGAATTCTTAAGGATTTGCTACTTGCCCCTGGATTCTGTGGAGGAGGGCCGGGAGCATGCCCTCAAGGAGACCTGTATTGTATCCACAATACACCCATGAAAAATAAAGCAGACCTGACCACATATACGAATACTATAATAGTTTGGAGATAGAAAAATCTTTCAACTGTCAAAGTAGGTTGAGAAGATTTTATAAATGAAGGAGAATGATTAGGACCAGGCAAGAGAGATACAGAGGAAGAAATGAAGATTATGGGGAAGGAGACTCTGATTTGGGGAATGTGTCTAGAGAATCTTTGCATAGAGTGTGGAAAGGAAGGGGAGTGACAATTATTGAATGTGTCTGTGTATGTGTCAGGCACTGAGGTGAACATTTTTACACATAATATTACACTTACTTCTTATAACTATCTTCAGAAATAGGTATTGAGGTGCCTGGGTGGCTCAGCTGGTTAAAAGTGTCTGACTCTTGATTTCAGCTCAGGTCAAGATCTCTCGGTGTAAGGGTTCTAGCTCCACATCAGGCTCTGCACTGACACGTGGAGACTGCTTGAGATTCTCTCTCTCTCTCTCTCTCTCTCTCTCTCTCTTCCTCTCCCCCAAAATATAAATAAATAAATTTCAAAAAGAAAGAGGTATTATTATTTTTATCCAGATGTTAATGATATGAAAAATTGATGTTCATAGGGATTAAGTAACTTGCAAAAGATCATAAAGTTTTGGAAAAATAGCACCAGGACTTGAACCTGAAGAGTCTGGGTCCAGAGTTCATGGTTTTAAGTACATCCCTCGAATGACTTACTACAAAATCAGAATCATGTACCTAATCATAAATTGTACCCATAACTTGGTATCAATGACTTGAGTCAGTAGATGCTTGACAGAGAAAATTAGAACAGTAAGAACTGTACCTGTGTGCTAAGGCTTATTTCAGACAGCATGGACCTAAACAGCTACTTAAAAATATGTGGCCATGGACTTTAATGTGAAGTGTAAAACTTAAAAAATATATATATGAGAAAAACTTCAGGATCTATGGGTAGACAAAGGAAATATGATATATTGGATTTCTCAAAATTATTTTTTTCCAAAAGGCTCTGTTAAGAGGATAATAAAAACAACAGGCTACAGACTGAGAGACGGTATTTGCAAACCACATATCCAACAAAGAACTATAATCCACAATATATGGAGAATACTCAAAACTCAACAATTAAAAAAAGAAATCAATTCAATTAGAAAATAGGCAAAAAACATGAATATATCTCCTAATGAGGATATACAGATGGCAAATAAGCACATGAAAAGATGTTCAACATCATTAGACATCAAGAAAATAATGCAGATTTAAATCAAAATGATGTATCACTATACTTCTATTGGAATAACTAAAAAATAGTGGCAACATCAAATGCTAGCAAGGATGTTGGGAAAACGCTCACTGATACATTGCTAGTGGGAATGTAAAATGGTCCAGCCACTCTTGAAAACATTTTTGCATGTTCTTGTAAACGTAAACATGCAACTACCACAAGACCCACAATTGCACTCTTATGCATTTATCTTACAGAAATGAAAACTTATGTTCACATAAAAGCCTGCACACAAATGTTCAGAGCATCTTTTCTTGCAGCAGCCCCGATCCGGAAACAACCCAGAGGTCCTTCAGGGAGTGAACAGTAAGCAAACTGGAGTACATACATGCCGTAAAATATTACTCTGCAATTAAACAAACAAAATGACCCATTGATACACACATGAATCTCTAGGTATTTTTGCTGAGTTTAAAAAGCGAATATCCAAAAGTTATATACTATATGGTTCCATTTATAAGCATTCTTGAAATGACAGAATTACAGAAATGGAGTAGATTAGCAGTTGACAAAAAATAATGAAAGGTTCAGGGAAGAACGGAGGTTATATGTGACTATAAAAGGGCAATATGAGGAATCCTTGTGGTGATGGAAGTGTTATATATTTTAATTGAATCAATGTTAACAATATTATACATAAATGTATCACACAATGATATTGTACCATTCTTCTGCAAAATATTACTATTGAGAGAAACTGGATAAAGATACACAGGAGCACAGGAGCTTTCAGCATTATTTCTTTTTTCTTTTCTTTTTTTAAAGAGAGAGCAGGAGAGAGGGGGCAGAGGGAGAGAGAGGGAGAATCTATTTAAATTTTTTTAATGTTTATTTATTTTTGAGAGAGAAAGAGAGAGAGTGAGTGTGGGTGGGACAGAGAGAGAGGGAAACACAGAATCCAAAGCAGGCTCCAGGCTCTGAGCTGTCAGCACAGAGCCCAATATGGGGCTCAAACTCACGAACCGTGAGATCAGGACCTGAGCCAAAGCTGGCCACTTAACCCACTGAACCACCCAGGGACCCTGAGAGAGAGAGAATCTTAAGCAGGCTACACATTCAGCACTGGACCTGAGGCAGGCCTCAATCCCACGACCTTGGGATTATGACCTGAGCTGAAATCAAAAGTTGAAGGCTCTACCAACTGAGTCACCCAGGTGCCCCACCTCAGTATTATTTCTTAAAACCACATGGGAATCCACAATTATCTAAAAAAACATAACCAATTAAAAAGAAAAAAACTTAGACTCTTACACATCCCTAGAAAGTAACCTAAAAGGTAAAGAAATTTCTTTATGTAATTCAACAGAGCCACATGGATGAAAAATTCATTTGGGTATAAGGTTATGCAGATAGAAACACTCCTAAAACTGTTCCATTGCAGGAAGGAATGCCTTTTCAGTACTGGTAGCTACAATATAGGTAGGGTTGCAGAGGTAGGAGGAGGAAAAAAGAGCACTGGAAAAAAAAAAATAGAGTAGTTCTTCCGAGAGCCCTTTATAAATATTCTGTCACCTGGCTTTCTGTTCTCTACCCAAAGGGCCAAAAGGAATAAATGACTAAGCCCTTTCTATGGTAGAGCCCTAAGGTCAGGGAAAGTCTTGCCTCACATCAGCCAAATCTTACTTGATCTCTTGCACATATTTCTCCACTCTAGTCTGTAGGCTTCATCCTGGATGCCCTTCCTGCCCTCCCAGAATCCTGTTCCCCTAGCAGCCCTGCTACCCAGAGCAGAGCATCCACGCAGGCATCTACTATATCACTGCCTGACTTCTAATCGTGGGTCAAGCCCACTAGGTCATTCTGCAACATTCATATTAGTTTTAAAAACATGAGGAGCACATTGTTGGCAAAAATCCAGGCATAATGAATTCTATGTTCTAGAAACAGAGAAACTGAACTATTTCAATTTGAAAGTAAGAGCTGGCAGGAAACCAACAGAACAAAGTCCTCTGGGTGGGGGAAAAATAACAGGCTGGTTAGTTAACTTGTAGGTCTGTAAGGTGGGCAGATTTCCTTAAAATGCAAACAAAGCAATTTTAGACTTGAGAGACTTAATTGGCATCCAAGGCCAAGAATATGAATAATGTTATATAAAAACCTTGCTCAAATGAGAATTCTGCAATCAAAGCATTCTGACTCTAATAGCTAAAGTTTAAGGGAAAAGAGTATAGAAAAGGATGTTTATTCATCCACTCGTATATTATATACCATTCATGGTACCAAGATATAAATCTCATCTTTTTTTTTTTTTTTTTTTTCCATCGTGGCAAGTAAAGATTGATGCTTTTCAGAATTTCTTTAAGACATGAAGTCAAGCTGCTTTTGTAGGTTATGGACAATGCCAGAAAACTCTTACATTTGTTCTTCTATCAATAAAATGGGAAACTTCTTTACTCATGAGGTAAAATTAGAGAACTAATAATGGCTTAATAGCAATTCTAGATCACTTTGGTAATAAGGATAGGTATAGCATATATAAATAGAATTCAAAGAAATCTATTTCTTTTAACCCTTTCCGTTTCTCATATCCCCCCCCCCCCCAGAATGTTATCAGTAAAATGAAAGAAGCACATAGCACATAGGAAGAAAAACAACAAAGCAAAGAATCTCGGGAAGCTATATCTCGGTAACCTTTCTTTCTTTCTTTTTTTTAAAATTTTTAAATTTATTTTTGAGAGACAGAGAGAGACAGCATGAGCAGGGAAAGGTCAGAGAGAGTGGGAGACACAGAATCTGAAGACAGGCTCCAGGCTCTGAGCTAGCTGTCAGCACGGAGCCTGACACGGAGCTTGAACCCACAAACCATAAGATCATGACCTGAGCTGAAACCGGATGCTTAGCCGACTGAGCCACCCAGGCGCCCCTCGGTAACCTTTCAAAGTATGAGCATCACTGTATGTATCACTGGAGGGACACAGGTTTAGGTAAAAAACATGCCCATTTCTGGGTTATTAATTTTATTTATTTATTTTTCTAATGTTTTATTTATTTTGAGAGAGAGAGAGAGAGACAGAGTGAACAGGGGAGAGTCAGAGAGAGAGGGAGACACAAAATCCGAAGCAGGCTCCAGGCTGTGAGCTACCAGTCAACACAGATCCCGAGGAGGGGCACAAACCCAGAAACCGCGAGATCATAACCTGAGCCAAAGCTGGATGCTCAACTGACTGAGCCACCCAGGTGCCCCTGGGTTATTAATTTTATTATAGCAAAAAATGGAAAACAATCTAATGTCCAAAAATAGGAAAATGTTGGGGTGCCTGGCTGGCTCAGTCAGAAGAGCATGTGATTGTTGATCTTGGAATTATGATTCCAAGTCCCATGTTGGGTGTAGAGATTACTAAAAAAATAAATAAACTTTAAACAAAAATAAGAAAATATTTAAATAATTTATGGTATGTTGATATAATGGACTGTTTTATAGTCACTAAAAAAAAGTCACATTTTCAAATCACAAAAATTAGAGTGAAATACCTCCAAATAGTGGAAACAATAAAGAAAGGAGACTCTTATACAATGCCAGTAGAAAAGTGAATTGCTATAGCCAATTAAGAAAGTAATCTGGCAATATTTACTTATTTATTTTAAGTTTATGTATGTATTTTGAGAGAGAGAGAGAGAGAGAGAGAGAGAGAGAGAGAGAGCGAGCGAGCATGACTGGGGGAGGGACAGTGAGAGAGGGGGAGAGAGAGAGAGAAAATCCCAGGCAGGCTCCAACTCATTAACCATGAGATCATAACCTGAGCCAAGGTTAGACGTCTGACTGAGCCACCTAGACACCCCTGAAAATATTTATTAAAATTAAAAATGCACTATTCAGGGGCACCTGGATAGCTCAGTGGGTTGGGCATCTGACTTAAGCTCAGGTCATGATCTCATGGTTTGTGGTTTTGAACCCTGCATTGGGGTCTGTGCTGACAGCTTGGAGCCTGCTTCAGATTCTGTGTCTTCTTCTCTCTCTGCTCCTCCCCTGTTCACAATCTGTCTCTCTCAAAAATAAATAAACATTAAAAACAATTTTAAAGAGAGTTAAAAAAATACACTATTCAGACAATGACCCTGATGCAGGGAAAGAGTATTTAAAAACAAAAATAAAAATTAACAAAAGCAAACAAGGACTGTGCCATGGAATCCTCTTATACAAACATGGAATAATTTTGATGGAACTGATCCAAACTGAAAGTTTACTTCCAACTCCCTGACCATAATGTCTTTGGGGTCCACCCCTATGAGGTCTTCAAGACTTGCCCTTCTCTTCAATACCAGACTTCTGGGTAATACCATCTTTCACTTGGCATAAACTCAGGGATGTTTATGGACCATCCGTATTGTACAATCAACCTCTTTCTTCACACTCTTTCGCCTACTCCATTGTACAATTCATTGCCAAGCCTGGTTAACTCTGAATTTGCAATATGCCTCCCACTTGTCCCTTTCTCCTATTCCTACATTCTCTATCTTGACTCAAGACTGTATTACTTTTCACTTGAATTATGCAATGGTATAATTGGTTTTCCTTCCTCCATAGCTCTCTCTGCTCTAATGTATTTTACACACTGTAACCAAAGCAATCCTCCACGAAAATCTGACCATGATACTCTCATGAACAGAGCACATGATGCCTCCTTTTTGGGTAGAGAGCAACCCTCAGAACCTTCAGGGGCACCAGGGTGGCTCAGTCAGTTAAGACTCTGACTCTTGATTTCAGCTCAGGTCATCATCTCCCAGTTGGTGAATTCAAGCCCCACATGAGGCTCTGCACTAACAGCAGGGAACCATGCTTCGGTGTCTCTCTCTCTCTCTCTCTCTCTCTCTCTCTCTCTCTCTCTCTCTCTCAAAATAAATAAACATTAGGGGCACCTGGGTGGCTCAGTCAGTTGAGGGTCCGACTTCAGCATAGGTCATGATCTCACGGTTTGTGGATTTGAGCCCTGCATCAGGCTCTGTGCTGACAGCTCAGAGTCTGGAGCTGCTTCAGATTCTGTACCTCCCTTTCTCTCTGACCCTCCCCTGGTTGCACTGTCCCTCTCTGTCTCTCAAAAATAAATAAAAAACATAAAAAAATTAAAAAATAAATAAATATTTAAAAAAACAGAATAGAGGCAGACATTAAAGTAATACACCTACAGTCAGGGAATGCCAAGGATTGCCAGCAGCCACCAGAAGCTAGAAAGAGTGAAGGAAGGATCCTTCCCTAGAACCTTTACAGGGAGCTTGACACCACCAACACCTTGATTTCAGACTTACACCTTCCAGAACTGTGAGAATAAATTGTTGCTTTAAACCATCAGGTTTGTGGTAATTTATTACAACAGCTGTAGGAAACTAACACAAGTGGCTAGAAGATTTGGAGGGTCACAAACAACAATGACAAGAAAAGCATCTAAAAAACTTAATTTAGCTTAAAGAAAAAGAAATGTACTACAAAGATACTACTGTATTTCAGGGAACCCAAAAGCAGACATGCAGCTGAGACTTAAAAACATCCAAAATCAGATGGCCAAAAGCCACCAGTTTCTCACCCTATGACATTTTCCCCCTTTGTATCTGCTTCATTTCTTTCTCTCTCTTCTTGCTCTTCCTTTATTTTCGCTCTCTTTCCATATTTCTCAAGCTCATGATCATTAACAACTGCAAAGTTTATCTTCTGGTACCCCAAAAGTAAATGACTACTTTTTCCCCTCAGTTTCTCTTCCAAAATACCCAAGAAAGAACCGATCATCCTGTTGGGCCAGAGTTCCAGCAACAGTCACCAACCAGTGGTCAGATGATTCTTACAGAGACCATGTGATCCTATGGTACCAAGAAGATGTTTTTCATGGAAACCATGTAGATGAAGTAGAACTAAGAGGGAGAAAGGGATATCAAGGAAGTCTTGATAATCATGCTTCCTTTTTTTCTAGAAATTCCTTTATCTCTCATTCTCTATCTCTGCCTACTGGATTCACACATGTCTTTCAAAGTCTAGCTGAAATGTCATCTTTTCCACAAAATATGTTGGTCTCTGCCATTAGACCATGAATCCTCAAAAGCAGAAACCCATAGATCTTATTCTTTCCTATATCCTCTTCTTCTAGGCAGCCCCCAGAAATTTGTGGCTTCTCCTGGAAGCCTTCTTGAATCTATTTATTTGGAATTCATTCTGCCCTTCTCTAGGCTCCTGTGGCACTTACTCTGTTGGAATTTCCTTTCTAGTGTTTGCCATCTTCTGGCATCTACCGAAGATACTTCTAAACATGTTTTTCTCCCTCTGTAAGGTATCCACTCCTTTGCATATAATAGTCAGGTGGTGATTCTTTGTTAAATATAATCTCCTATCCCTACCCTCTCAAAAATTCAATTAATAGTATGTAATGTTAATTTCAGTAGAAATACAGGTATACATATAATATCAATGTATTTTTGTCCTTAACATATGACCTAGCTTTGATCATTTTCCACTCCTATGTTGGACTCAAACCATACCTTCTTGCCTAATATAGTGAAAATCCTTAGAACTTAGTGTCCTGAGGAAAGACATCCCTACCAGAAGTCCATCCCTCTAGGCCCTGAGTACTGTGGGAAGGAGGGGGAAGACAGAGGTAAGAAAACATGAGGCCTACATATGCTGCTGAGGACATAGAAAGGAAAGGGTGCTGGCTGGCATGTTAAGAGCAGAGGGGCTTTTGCCCATGTTAAAGAGAAAAACATAGGGCTGAGTGGGCTAATTTTACGGCCAATCCAAAGAAGATGAAGTTGGTGAAGAAGAAATGGAAGTAGGTCTCGTCAGAGCCAAGAATCTATAAACAGCCTGCCTCTCGTATTAGGAAAGCAAAGCCTTATAGTGCTTAGATTGCTGGAAGCCCTTGGAGCTGGGCCAGTGGGCTGCATGGGGGTGGGATTTGACTTGCATGTCTGAGCTGGGTATGGCA
>NC_043700.1:90591660-90627487 GCF_006229205.1 Suricata suricatta
ACTACATGGCAATGAGAAAGAATGAAATATGGCCATTTGTAGCAAAATGGATGGACCTATAGGGAGTCTTGCTAAGTGAAGTAAGGAAGGATACCATATGTTTTCATTCATAGGTCTAGCAGGAGAAACCTAATCGGGGACCATGGGAAGGGGAAAGGGGGGGAAAGAGTTGGGGAGAGGGAGTGAAGCAAATCATGAGAGACTTTTGAATACTGAGAAGAAACTGAGGGCTGAGGAGGGGGGAGGGGGAAGGGGTTGATTGTTGTGGAGGGGGGCACTTGCAAAAAAGAGCACTGAGTGTTATATGAAAACCAACTTGGTAATAAACTATTTTTTTTAAAAAAGTCCCTTGGACAATCAAAGAGTAAGTTAATAAAGAAAGACCATTATATCCTGTGCTCAGCTTCTTTGGAGAGAACAAGAATCATGCTGTGAATTGGTATGAAGGCCAGTGCAGCACTGATTGCATGCACAGAGCACAGTGAGGACAAGGACAGTATATGGGGAAACAGACAACACAAGCAGGGGCATGGCTTCCTGCTTCCCCTCCCCCATCCGCTCTGGCCCTGGCAGGAGGAGCTCATCCAAGTGGACCAGCTCAACCATCAGGCAAGAGCAAAGATGAGGCTTATTTGGGTAGGGCCAGGCTCCTCAGCCAAATATCTCTCTTCCTCCCTTTCTCTACCTGCCCTCCAAGAGAGTTTATTTACTAAAGAGTGACTTAGGTGAATGGAAAAACGGAGAAGTTAGTTTGGTTTTGAAAATTAATCAATTTATTTTACAAAGTCAAAACCCTTGGATATTTCCCTGTAAGCTTACAAATTCAACTTCAACTTTTTATTTATTTATTTATTTATTTATTTATTTATTTATTTATTTAAGTGAGACTGCAACTCACAATCCCAACATCAAGAGTTGCATACCTGACTGAGCCAGTCAGGTGTCCCTAGATATAGCTTAATATATTTAAAAAAATTTTTTTAACATTTATGCATTTTTGAGAGACTGAGAGAGACAGAGCATGAGCAGGGGAGGGACAGAGAGAGACAGAGCCGCAGAATCTGAAGCAGGCTCCAGGCTCTGAGCTGTCAGCACAGAGCCCAATGCAGGGCTTGAACCCATGAACCATGAGATCATGACCTGAGCCAAAGTCAGACGCTTAACCGACTGAGCCACCCAGACACCCCTAGATATAGCTAAATTTAAACAATCACTTTTAAGAGGTGTTTGATTAATGTTTGGTCACATTTTCAAATTTACTTAACTAATCTATTTTAAATATTTTAACTGCATTTATAAATTTAATATGTTAACTTTACTTTTTTAATATTTCAGTTGTATGATCAAAAAGCAAAAACAAAAACAAAAAATGAAAATAACTACCACCCAAAAAATAAAAAAACATCCAAAGTACTAAAGTAATTCATATATATCTAATGAATTAGTCTTATAAATATGTTAATTTTAAGTTCTTCTAAATGTGTTATATTGTGTTTAAATTTGAAAAATTTCCCCCTAAAATCACAAATATAAACCAATTACTCAGATTACACATTTTGCATAAACTTCTACACATATTATGTGTTATTCTAATAGGTCATATTCTCTTAAACATTATAAATACTTAAAACACTAAATGTACAGATTCTTTTGCAAAAAAATACTAATACAATGTGTTGGTTTCTTTAAACATTTCTATATTTAATTGTAAACCTTCCCACTATTGAAAAACATGCTTATTGCTTAGTTGGTTGAACTGCATACGAGGCTTGGAGCCACAAATATCTAAGGGGATTTTGCTCATGATACCAGGATGAGCCCTTTAATACTCTCAATATATCATAAACTCCAAAATGTAAAAAGAGAGTTGCCTGTCATCAGCCTCCAAATAGCCTGCAATGATTCTTAACCTCCTGTTAGTCGCTCTCCTGGGTGGACATTCCCATTCCAAACAGGGCTAACCTGTGTAATCAATAAGATATTGTGGAAATGATGCAGAGTGACCTCTGAAGCTAGGTCATAAAAGACATAGCTTCTACCTTGTGTGCTCCTGGATCGTTTGCTCTGGAGGAAGCCAGCTACTCATACAGCCAGACAGAGACATCTGTGTGATAAGGAATTGAATCTTCCTACCAACAGTTAGCGTTAACTTGCTGTGTGTGTGAATCACTCATCTGGGAAAAAGATCCCCTGGTCCCAGTCAAGCCTTCAGCTAACTGTAGCCCTGACTTCACTTTCATGAGACACTAAGACTAAGCAGGTGCTTCCTGCTCAAAACACAAAAACTCCCTGCTCCCAAATTCTTGATCCATAGAAACTGTGAGATAATAATCACTTACTATTTTCTATGCCTCTAAACTTGGGATAATTTGTTATGTAGCAACAGAGATAACTAATAAGGAATGGTCATATCAGCCACACCCCTGACTCTGAAGCATATCATTACCTAATTTTCAACTCTATTAACTCCTATAAACCTCCACTCAGGTAACTACACTATTTGCTTCAATTGAGCTATTTATTGCTTCATGTCATCTTGATTTCCCCCCTATTCTTTCTATCTGTCTGATCCACAATTATACAGATACATAAAAGTATATCAAGCTCTGTCTCATAGGCCTATTCCTGACTTTATTGTCCCAATGGAACAGCATTCTACTACCACTTATCATTCATGTCCATGAAGTCTAATTAATAAGCATCTCAGACTTAACATGGCTAAAAGAGGACCTTCAATATTCCTTTCCCATAGCCTACTCTTCTGTTTTCTGCAGCTCTGTAAATGGCCTCATCGACCACCCAAATGCTCATACCAAAAATCTAAGTCATTCTTGATTCCTCTCTTCTCACACAATCCAATGAGGTTCTACCTCCAGAACATATTATGAATTTGTTAACTTCTCTTTATCTCCACTCCTATGGGCCTAGACTAAACCACCATCTTTCATCAGGACATTACAAATAGCTTTCTAACTGTAGTCCCTACTCTATAAACATTCACTTACAGGTCTTTCATGACATATTTTATTTCTCTTGAGTAAATACCTAGAAGTGAGATTGTGAGGCATATGTTAAGTGCCTACCTATTTAATTTTATAAGAAATTGTGAAACAATTTTCCATTTTGCATTCCCACCAGTAATATATCCAGTTTTCCACATCTTCAGTATGTGCTATTTGTTTCTTACTTTTTTTTTAAGCCATTCTAGTTGGTGTGTAGTAGTATCCTGTGTTTTTTTTAATAGAGGCAAAATTCACATACAGTGAAATTGTACAGATTCTCTGTACATTTCAATGAGTTTTGATAAATGTATACACCTATGTAGTCAAGATGTTGAACATTTTTATTACCTTACTTAATTCCCTAGTAACTCCCTTCCAGCCAGTTTCTACTCACTAGAGAAAGCCACTTCTTTTATATATTTTTAAATGTTTATTTATTTTTGAGAGAGAGACAGAGTACAAGCAGGGGAGAGGGAGACACAGAATCTGAAGCAGGTCCCAGGTTCTAAGCTGTCAGCTCTAGAGCCCAATGCAGGGCTTGAACTCACAGACCATGAGATCATGATCTGAGCTGAAGTCAGACACTCAACCCACTGAGTTACCCAGGTGCCCCTAGAGGCAGCCACTTCTTGCTATCACCATAGATTAGATTAGTTTTACTTTTTCTTAAGCCTCATAAAAGGAATCATATAATATATACTGTTTTGTGTCTGGTTGGTTTTGCTCAACATGCAATGGTTTTTAGATTCATCCGTGTTATTGCATATATCCATTGTTCTTTATTTTTACTGCCAAATAGCATTTTATTGCATGAACACATCACGAGTTATTTATCCATTCACCTTTTGATATACATTTGGGTTATTTCCAGCAATTCTATTCCTAGGCATTTACCCAGGAGAAATGAAAGCTATGTCCACAAAAAGACAGTAATAGCCTGCCTCCTCTCTTGATCCACTACATTATAGCAGCTAGAGAGATCTTAAATAAATTACTCAAATCCCATCACTCTTCTGCTTAATACCCTCTAGTGAGTTCCTTTCCCACTTGGGAGAAAACACAAATCCCCCACCATGGCTTCCAAAACCCAGGCATCACTGATTTTCAACTTGTGGGAACTTTTGATGGCTGAGCCCCACCTCAGACTGAGTGAATCAGAATCTCTAGAAGAAGGCCCCACATAGTCTTTAAACTTCCTAGAAGATTCTAATAGGCCTGTCAGGTTTTTGAGGTCCTGGCAGGGTGACCCAGTCCCCGGCTTTCCTCCTTTATCGCACACCACTCTCCTATTTGGGTGCCATAATCCATCCACACTGGCCCTCTTTCAGCTCTCTGAACACAGTAATCTCATCCGCTCCTCAGGGGCTTTGTCCTAGTGTTTCTTCTGCCTGGAATGCTTTTGAGATCCTATTGTGACTGGTTCTTTCTTGTGATTTAGGTCTCAGCTGAAATGTCACCTGCTCAAAGGGGTTTTCCTGACCACCCAGTCTAAAGGACCCACACTCTAGCCTGTCACTCATTCAAATACTCTAAATTCCACTTCCTTCTAACATTGTCTTGTTCACGCATTTTTGTGTGTGTTTATTTTATGCCTCCCCTCTTGAATGTAAATCCTGTGACAATAGAGAACTTACCTGCCTTGCTCTCTGCAGCATCCCTATAATCATGTCTGGCTCATAATAGAGGGCTTAAGAAATAGTTGTTGACATGTATGAAATGTGCATGTTACCTAGAAGATGGCAAAAATCCAGAAAGGTTCTTGTAACTTTCTTTTTTTCCCTCATGTGTGTTAGCATGAGAGAGTAGATTTATAGGAAAAAAGATGAGACTCTACCATGAGGAGATTAAATCCAGGTACTTGAGTTCATTATGTCCTAAAAACTAAGGTTGTTTTTGGCCTCTACTATCTTATCTTTAGCACTAACTTGATGCTGTGCACATTGTAAGTACTCAGTGAATATATTTCTATTAACAGTGAAGTGACTGTAATCTGCTTTGAGGGTCTAGAGGAGATGTGGGAAGAAGAGGTGTGAGGTGTAGTGTGTTAGTGGGGATTGGGAGATCATGAGAAAAGAGACTGAAGTGTATCTATGCCTTTATTCTCACTTTAAAAAACTAACTAATTCAAAGCATGAAATCAGTTTCATCTATTCTAGCCAATTGGATTTCAAAACATTGGTCTACTCTATATGCAGTTTCTCTTTATAAACAAGGCAATATGTTAAAGCAATGTTTTAAAGAAATTTTTAAAAAGTGGGGGGGTGTGCCTGAGTGGCTCAGTCGGTTGGGTGTCTGACTTCAGCTCAGGTCATGATCTTGCATTTTGTGGGTTTGAGCCCTGCATCGGGCTCTGTGCTGACAGCTCAGAGCCTGGAGCCTGCTTCAGATTCTGGGTCTCCCTCTCTCTCTGCTCTTCACCTGCTCATACTCTGTCTCTCTCTCTCTCTCAAAATTAAATGAAAAAAACATTTAAAAAATTTTAAAAAAGAAAAAAAAAGGAGTGATACGAGGAAGAAGAGAGGAGAAAATGAGGAAGAATGGAGGAACATCTCTGTGCTAGACACAATATGAGGCATGTGCAGGCATTTACTTCTTTATCACAATGCTATGTGAAATAAATATAATTTTACTCATTTTACCGATGAGGAAACGGAATTAAATTTAGAGAAAAGTTACTTCTTTTTTCAATATTCTTATAACTTCCCTGTTGTAAGATTAGATACAAATATACAAGATATATTCCTTAAGCATGTAGATGACATTAACAATGAAAAAGCCACCTAATTATGTAAGCATGAGAGACCAAAGATTCAAACTTATCTTGTCATGCCAGAACACTTGACTAGAACCAAAGGTTAGATACCATACAGTAGACACCATACATTTTATTTACATAAAATGTAAATCCTGCAGTCATCTATACAGATGCAGAAGGTCTGGCTGGAGATTTTGTAAACATAACAATAATAATAATAGCAACAAGAATAATAATAAAACTTGTGTCAGAATGGCTAAAATAAAAAATACAAGAAACAATAAGTGAAGGTGAGGATGTGGAGAAAAAGAAACTTTCATGTACTGTTGGTGGGAATGCAAACTGGTGCAGCCACTGTATACAGTATGAACATTCCTCAAGAAGTTAAAAATAGAACACCCGATGATCCAGTAATCACACTATTGGGTATTTCCCCCCAAAATAGAAAAGCAGTAATTCAAAGGGATACAAGGACCCCTATGTTTATTGCAACATTACTTATAATAGCTAAACTATGGAAGCAGCCTATGTGTCCATCCACAGATGAACGCATAAAGAAGAAGTGTGGTATACATATAAAGGTGTGTGTGCATATGAATGTAGGTACACACATAAATAAATATATAATGAAATATTATTTAGCCATTAAAAATGAAATCTTGCCACACTTGCAACAACATAAATAGAGCTAGAGAGTATAATGCTAGTTGAAATAAGTCAGTCAGAGAAAGACAAAGCCCATATGATTTCACTCATATGTGGAATTTAAGAAACAAAACAAATGAACAAAGGGAAAAGAACAAAGAGAAAGAAACAGAGAGAAAGAGAGAGAGAAACCAAGAAACAGACTCTTAACAATAGAGAACAAATTGATGGTTCCCAGACTGGAGGTGGTGGGGGGATGGGTGACATGGGTGAAGGGGAGGAAGAGTACACTTACTGTGATGAGTACTGAATAATGTGTATAACTGTTGAATCACTATTCTGTACACCTGAAACTGTGGCAACACTATGTGCTAACTGTACTAAAGTTACAATTTAAAACCCTAATAAATAAATAAAACGTGTGGACTGCTAGTTTAATGTAGGCTAATCACAGATGCTACAAATATAAGTAGAACAATCTGTAAGCATTTCATGATAGTCCTTACCTTATGACTTCTTTCCAATACTTATCACCAGAGATATTTTAAAAACTCTCTCTGGGCTTCCATTAAATCTGATTATCTTTCCATCTCTGCAACACATCCTCATTAATACTAACACTAATAATATAATAGCCCTCATTTATTAAGAGTTCTGTGCCAACAACACACATTATTGTATTTAATACTCCCCCTTAATGGCACTAATGAAATAGGCTAATTAATTCCCCCACTTTATAGATGAGAAGACTTGGGTTTAGAAAATCTAAGTTATTTTCTCAAGACCAGACGGCTAGCAAAGTTAGTAGCGCCCAACATCAGCAGCCTTAGAGCACACGCTCCTCACCACTGCACCTTGTGTCCCCGCACACCTTCTCCCAGAGCTTCCTTTTCCTTTGCTCACTCCTCAAGTGACCCTGCTCCCGAGAGTCCAGTCTTCAGTTCTGAGCTCATCTTACTTTATTGCCTCTCTGGTTAATCACGAGTAGACATGAGACTTCAACTGATAACGTCTACACTGATGAATCTCATAGCTGCCCCTGGGAGTTGCTTACCCAACATCACTTACCCTCCCACTTTCTTCCTTATTAGTAGGTGCCTCTGTGAGCTTCAGAGGAGTCTGGACTAAGCCCCAATTTTGGGCCTAGAGAGTGAATCATTGTCGGTCTAAGCCAAACATGATACTCCCTCTATATCCCCACCCCCAACTTTTTAGTGACTGCTTTAAGCACTGGGAGAGAATCAGCTGAGGGGCTTTTGAAAAATGTTGTCTTGGCTCTTAAACACAAATATTCATTAACTGATAATCTGTCTTCTATCACATTGTTGGCTCTGCATATGTCTAGAACTAAGGCAGCCATCTTGGAGCCTTTAATAATTTTCAAGAATGTGAGACCGAAATGTTTGAGAATTGCTGCCTAGTCCATGCCAGCCTCATCCCCCACCAGGATTTATTTGAACAATTTCCTAAATGATTCTTCTGCTGCTGATTTGTCCATGGCCAGTCCCAATAAAATCATCCCCTACTTTGCTTCCAAGGTGATCTTACTCAATGCCAATTAGATCCCAGTTTAATCCTTCATTGGCTCCCTGTTGCTTTCAGTTTAGCACCTAACCCCCTACTAGTCGTATTTTATTTGTTTCTCTCTTTTTGCACACATAGTTCACCCTAGCCATTCACAGTTAATTGCGGTTTCCAGTCGAAGTGATCCTGGTTGTTTCTATGCCTTCCCACCTGCTCTGTTTTTGTCTTTGGAGCAGAGGACATTTACTACAGTGAATTAGTTACATAGGAATGTAACCTAAGAAGTCAGTTGGGATGGTGAGGCAACCAGAGATAAGCAACAATAGCCAGCTACTACCACTAGAAGCCCTAGGGCTACAGGAATAAGAGGAGGAAGTGGTCTCACCAGATCCAATAGGTCAGGGTTACCCAGGGAAATCTAGAACCATGCACTGTTCTGCAGGTGCTGGGAACATAGAGGACCCAAACCTTGCCAATGGTGCCTTCCAAAGCAGAGGTTCTCTGCCTGCTCTTGGGTCAGACCTGTCACACACACTATCCCCTCATTTTTTGGCTAGCTAACTCCTACTTGTGCTTTAAAATTCATCTCCAGGGTCATTTTCTACAGGAAGTTTTCTCTGAACCCATTGCCCTTCTGTGCTTCCAAAGCACCATTTATTAAAATGGTCATCAGAAAGTACGATGACCACTGGCTTGTCCAGTTTCCCTACTAGAAATAAGTTCTTTGAGGGGTGGTATGGTATCTCTTTTCTTTGTATGGCTTGAACACAGGACAGTATCTGACTACAGGGTTGGGGGATATTATATGTGCTCAGAAAATATTTTGTGAACACATTAATGAACTCTTACATAATTTGCTTCTGGGATGAGTTTCATTTTCTGAAGCATTTACTTTCCTTTTTATGTGTCCAAGGCCTGGACTATTTAGAACCTTGCTCTTCATACCTCCTTTCCAGTGTTTCCTGTGCCCCTGAAAGGAAATGTAATATACCTTCTTAACACCATCTTTATACCTAGGGATGTAGAATGATGCTTCCTGGAGCCCCAGCTTTACGTCCCCCTTCAGATTGGGCTTCCTGGAGTGGAGGCCCAGTGGTTTCTTCCTAATTCTCACAGCTGGGGCACTTAAATTTAATTTTACAAATCACCTTCTAAAAGAAGTTAGAAAACTTTTTTCCTGGTTTTTTTTTTCAGAATTATACCTTTTGTGCTTTTTCATACCTTTTTTCTTTCAGTTTAAATAAAAATAATAGGTAACGAAGGTAATCATATTTCAGGAATCTCTTCTTTGCTTTTAGATAAGCCCATTAATGTTAGTGCCTTGCCTTGTGTTTGAGAAAGTCTATATGTGCACAAATACTAAGAAAAGCTTTTTAAAGAGTAGGAAGTCATGGACATGGTGTAAGGGTGAACAAAGTATGTTCACAGACAATTCTCTTTTTTTTTGACAGCTTTATTGAGATAGGAATTTCACCTACTCTAAGTGTACAAATCAGTGCTTTTTGGTATATTCACAGATATGCACAATCATCACCATAATTAGAACATTTGCATCACTGCAGAAAGACACCTTGTACCCCGTATACCTCCCCCACTGCCCACCATCACCCTTAAAGCTACGAATCTACTTTCTGTCTCTGTAGGTAGTCCTGTTCTGGACTTAGATATGAGTAGAATCACATAACAGAATCTTTGGGGACTGGCTTCTTTTCACTTTGCGTAGTGCTTTCAGCGTTCATCCATGTTGTAGCATACGTCAGGACTCCATTCCTTTGGGCAGTCCTTTCCAAACACCCAACTGGACTAGCCCAGCACTGTCACTGGAGCCATCAGTGTGACCAATCTGTGAGGAGATTTTCATTTACATTGGCTCCCTGCTGGTGAATCTCACTGGTACCTGCTACATGGGCCTCTTTACATAAGCAACCACTGTCATCTGGCATTGAGCCTTATGTGAAGATGAGGAAACTAAAAATTAATCAGAATTACAGACAGAATCCTCCAAACCATTTTATGACTTAGAGCAGTAAATTTCATAAGAAAACCACCTCAGGCTGTTTCTTTATACATTTCTAGTGGACTCCCTGAGTAAATCCAACAGGGAAAGCTAGGATAGTAATACAGCTGAAGCTTATGTGACTATAATGGTTATCAGTTCAGTTGTTCTCAGTGTGTTCCCTCAGGCAAGTAGCAACAGTAGCAACAAAGAAACTTGAAAGAAATGTAGATTCTCAGGCCCACCCCAGATGCACTGAATCATACATTCTAGGAGTGGGGCCTGGTAAATCTGTATTTCAAGCAGCCTCTGGGTGCCTCTGACCCACATAAGTTTGAGAACCACTGATTTGTTAGCTCGTATAGTACTATCAGTATTGGGCACATAAACACAAATTACTGACACACCCTGTTTTCTGTCAAGTGTATATACCTGATGGATGAGGAGGAAATCATCTGGGGACTAAATAGGTGATCATGATATATATCCTGAATATATAAGCATAAATATGGCAGACAACTCTTATTCCCCATCCCCTGTCTTTATTTCCTTTTAAATATGCTTTGATAAAAATGTACTCTAAGAAATCCTAATAAACTTGTTGCGTTTACAGAGTTTACTTTCACTTCAGATTGAGATGACTTTACAAGAAGCATCTTTAGAAGATATTATTTCTGCAAATCTTGGTTCAGAAAAAAATTAACTCTTACACACACTCACGTCAAACACAGGTCCTGGAGATTGCTTTTTGGAGTGAATATTTGGTCAGCACGAGACGACATCAGGCAGTGCATTTTCAAAGCAATTGGTAACATGATGCCTGTATTGATGAAATACCCAAGAGTTCACTTTGGACACACCAGGGACTTTATCTATCCTTTGCTGTTAAGACCAAACACTTTCTAGATATTTTGAGGATAGTCATTATCTCTTTCAGAAAGAGCATAAGAATGGTTTATTCTTATTTAACCTGAATAGATTTGACTCATGGTTAGCATTTTTGAAATTTTGATAAAACATGCCTTAAATACTTAGGTAAAAGTATAATTCTGACAAAAGTAATTTGTCAAAATTCACTGTGTGGAGATCCTTTGATTTACATTATTTCCTCAGCATCTATTTTCATTTTGCTTTAAATACTATTAAAATTGATTTTTAAAAAGTCTTAGACACACAGAATCCTGTCATGTGGTACTTACTATACACAGCCTTGCACTGCTAATTATCACGTCATGTATTGCTCTCTCATCCCTCTACTAGATTAACCCTCTCGAAGGGCAATAAGAGTTTCTTATACATATTTGTTTGCCCTCATCCTGTATAGCAGGTGTCTTAAACATAGACATCCATTAGATATGTAGGTATTGATTGATAGTTTTAATAGTAACATGAAACATCCATTCCTCTTGTCAGGAATAGAAACTCTCTCAAATTAGGTCAGTTAAGAATAGATAACAATAGACTACTTCATAGACATCCAAGGACATAAGCAAAGTACACTTAGACCATATGAGATATGGAACTGGACAATCAAGACCCAGGGCTACTCTTTCTTCCTGGGACCCTGTGGCTTCATGTCTGTGCCTCTATCTGTGTCTCTCATTTCTCAGGATTCTTTAGTAGACTGATCTTTTCATTGTGGCACCTTTATTCAAAATTTGAATAAAAATATGAGCTTATATTTAGTTTGACATGAACCTATCCAACTATTTAAAAAAATTTTTTAATGTTTATTTATTTTGGAGAGAGACAGAGACAGAGCACAAGTTGGAGAAGGGCAGAGAGAGGGGAAGACACAGAATCCAAAGCAGGCTCCAGGCTCTGAGCTGTTGAGCACAGATCCTGAGGTGGGGCTTGAACTCATGAACCATGAGATCATGACCTGAGTGGAAGTTGGATAACCACACAACTGAGCCACCCAAGTGCCCCTATCCAACTGTTTTATATCAAGAGCCCAGCAGCATCTAATTGGTTCTGTTTTGGTGGTCCAATTTCAAATTTCATAAAGACATTATTTGATCAGGGTAGTATACAGCTCTAGTACAATCACCCATGGGTAGGGAGTAGTATGTGTTGAGGAATCAAGTAGTATTAGTATGTAGAGCTAATATGGAATATATAGTAATATAATATAAAGCTAATCAAGTAGTATAGTATGTAGAGCTATCTTTCCAGAAACTCTTAGCAGAACAGGGTCATTAAGAAGGGATCATGGGCAAGGGAGTAACAGCTGATGCATGTATTCCAATTTGTGGACTATAATCTAAAACTCCAACAAGTATGTAACAGTAGGCATTAAAGATAACTAGGGTCATAGATAAACTTCTTTCTTAATCTATATCAGGGGTTGGCAACTATGACCCTTGGGTCAATTCCAGCCTCTGGTTTGTTTTTATGAAAACTAGTTTTTTCCATGAAAAAGATAAGGCAACAGAAAACTTTAAGTGACAAAGCCTAAAATATTTACTCTCTGGCCCTTTACAGAAAAAGTTTGTCAAACTTTACTCTAGATGAGCTTTCTTAGTTCATTTCACAAATATTCACAAGTTAGTCAGAGAGATCCTATCTGTGGAAACAACATTTATGGTAAGGCCTAAAGGACAGAAAAGAACCAGTCATAAGGAGGTGAGCATTACAGTCAGAAGAAAGGAGGGCAAAGTTCCTGAGGCAGACAGACATTTGGCTTAGTCAAGGAACCTCAAACAGGCCAGTGGTGTTTGGGCAGGATGTAGTAGGAAATGAAGCTGGGTGGTCGATAGGGGTCAGATCATCTATGGCCTTGGAAGGAAGCTATTGAAGATGGCATGCTTTCATAAATGACATGACCTGGAGTTTTAAAAATATTTCTCTGGCTTGGGTGCCTGGCTGGCTCAGTTGGTAGAGTGTGCGACTTGATCTCAAGGTCATGGGTTCTAGCTCCAGGTTCAGCATAGAGATTACTTAAAAAAAATTCTCTGACAGCCATGAGATAGATTATAAAGAAGCAAGAGTGAGTACTCTTTGAGATTATAAGATTATTTAACCTCTATTGAAGGATATTGTAATAGTTCAAGTGGGACATGACTGTGATTTAGACCAGAATGGAAATGGAGAAAAGCAGAGGAATTAAGTATTTTAAAGGAAGAATTAATGAGTCTAATGGATTGGCTATGAGAAGAGAGGAATCACAGATTTCTATTTGACAGCTGGGTGGATAGTGGAGTTTGTCACCTTATCCATATCATGTTTCAGTAACTAATTGAGGTCCTGGAAGGAAGAATCTTGCTTATGTATTAGAAATATTTTTGAAGCCACTCAGTGTATGATTTTCTTAACTTTTGCACATGTATTTGTCTACAAGGGATAATTGAATAAAAAGCAACTTTGAAAAACTCCAGGCTATCCTTAGAAAATTGCAAGTAGTTTTCTACTCTTCAGAATAATAACTTGTGCGTGTTGACAGTGTAATGATCTCTCAGGGCTGCCATTTTGTACCATGATTCTGTCACTCTGTTTCTCCCTTAGGGAGAATGCTATGAAAGGCAAAGAACCATGGGTCCCTGTCCAATAGGGCATGCCTGGCTTTCTCCCTCTTCCCCATCAAGGACTATGTGGAAGATGAGAACCAGCATCAGCCTTCAGATGCTGAGATTTGTTTTTGAAGCATTTAGAGAGGAAGCAAATGCTCAGGGGAGGCTTTAAATTTCTTTACACTTACAGAAGTTGAATTGCAAGAGCGATCTCTTTACCATTAATCACCAGGTCTAGTGTGACTAGCCAACTTCAGAGAGTTAGTTAAAAGAGGTGACTAATGACTCAACTCTCTTCTTATCTCATTCTCTCTTCAGGTTTGATCTCCCCAGACACTCAGGCTGCACTTACTCGTTCTCACAAGACTTCCAGTGTAGCGCAGTATCCAGGGAGTTCTGCGTTTAAAGAGGCCTGTCTTATAGCCCCATCCAACTGGCTAATGGGGAACTTCAATGCCTAGCCTGGGCTGTGAGTGGGGCTGAGGGTAAAAGAGCAAGTATACTGGGTCTCTAGACATGTTCGTGTTGACCTTGATGATTTAGGCATGACCTAGAATCCCTGGGAGGGCTGCATCATTTTAGTCTACCAATTTGACACTTATTATATAGGGACTCTTTTTTGAGGTTAGTTCTTCTGAAAGCCTGCTTTTGGTCTCCGCGCACAACTCCTCCAAGAACTTATTTTGAGATAAGCTTTCATGGTTATCCCTATGGTTCCAGCTTCAGTGATCAAAACATCTAAGATTGTGTTTTGATTCTACTTTATAGTTATTTTACTGTGGGTCTTTCTGAGTCTCAGATTATACTAAATAATTATTAGCTACTTTGAACCCACAGTTTCACTGAATAGCCCCTGATTATAACCAAGTATTAATTTTTGTAATGATACTCAAATGGACCTAGTTGTTCAAGTCACTTGTATCTCCAATGATGTCTACCCTCCTCCACTATGACTGCATACTTCTGAGACGCCCTTTACCAGCATCCAGTCACGTATATCTCAAGTAATGAAGCCAATAGGAAAAAATAAAGGATGGAAGTATAACCGCTTAATGCCAACAATTTGTTCAGCTATTTAAGACTGTATCTCAAAGCATAAGTGTGTTGCACTGTGTTTTGTAAAGTAGTGCTTATAATTCATTGAGCTTTCAAAATAACTCTTTCTTATTAAGCTTGCATTAAGAAGTGGGGTTAATTTTCCAGAGTATTTTTTTGTGATAATTACAGGATATACAGATTTGCATGACTGTATTGGCAAGGTTCTATAGCTAATAAAAATACACACAAAAATTGTAACATCCAACTGTTTCATTAAGGGAAACAGTAAGCATTCCTGACAGACCAGTTTTGAGTTCAGGCTAGCACATTAACACATACTTAGGGAAGAATACTTTTCAAGTGACATATGGTCCAACTTTCCCCATGATGAAAGACATAATTCTGCTATTCAAAGATTTGAATCTAATAGTAGATGAACTAATAAAAGAAAATTTTCATGAATTAGAAGATATCTTTTTAAGTTTATTTATTTATTTGGAGAGAGAGAGAGAGTAAGCAGGGGAGGGGCAGAGAGGGAGAGAGAGAATCCCCAAGCAGACTCTGCATTATCAGTGCAAAGCCTGATGTGGGGCTCAAATCTGAGAGATCATGACCTGAACTAAAGTCAGACACTTAAAGAATTGAGTCACCCAAGCACCCCAGAAGATATTGTTAAAAATTAAATAAATGAGGGGCTCCCAGTGGCTCAGTCAGTTAAGCGCCCGACTTCGGCTCAGGTCATGATCTCACAGCTTGTGAATTCGAGCCCCACTTCAGGTTCTGTGCTAACAGCTCAGAGCCTGGAGCCTGCTTAGAACTCTGTGTCTCCCTCTCTCTCTGTACCTCCCCTGCTCACACTCTGTCTCTTGCTGTCTCTGTAAAATACATAAACATTAAAAATTTTTAAAATAAAATTAAAAAAGTAAATAAATGAGATTTGAGGGCATAGTAATTATTTTGCCAGCTAGGCTACACAGCACTTTACTTTATTAGAACTGTATGTGAAATATTGTAATACTGCACTGAACTCTAGGAGTACATTATGATTAATTCAATGAACATTTGTTAAGTACCTGCTGGGTGACAGGCACCATGCTAGGAGCTTAAGATGAAAGCCCCAACAGAGAATCCTATCTGAACACATGTGCTCAGAGATCTATACCTAGAATTACCTATGGTAGTTACTGCAGATCAGTTAAAACTATTATTGTAATTGCATTGGTTGAAATTTGGAGATTGCAAAGGAATGGGTCCACTGTTCTAATATTCAGAAGCTACACTCTGTGGGTGTATACTATTGGTCATTTCTCAGCTGCCTTGGGAGTCTTTTTAAGTTACAACTAGATATATAATTATATTATCCAGTCCAGGGTACTAAGGAATCTGCCTTCAATTTTCACAAGCTCATTCATAACACCAAAGAGGGGAGAGAAAAAAAAACACTTTTTGTGTCTCAGCAAAGATCTCTTCTGTGTTTAGCGAAAAAACAAAAACAAAATGAAAACAAACAAAATATTTCCCTAGTTAGAAGGAAGGAAAGTTTTTTGCTGTTGTTAGAGGGGTATGGAGGCACAAAAAAAGAACATGTTATAAGGTAGTCCATTGACCACTGACTTCATGGCCCTGTTTTTTTTATGTCTTTTATTTATTTTGAGAGACAGAGTGCGAGCAGGGGAGGGTCAGAGAGAGAGGGAGACACAGAATCTGAAGCAGGCTCCAGGCTCCGAGCTAGCTGTCAGCACAGAGCCTGACGTGGGGCTCAAACCCACAAAACGTGAGATCATGACCTGAGCCGAAGTTGGCGCTTAAGCAACTGAGCCACCCAGGTGCCCATCATGGCTCTTTCTTAAAGAACAGTTTTTGATTTACAGACAAACTGAGAAGATAGTACAGAGAGAACCCATGTTACATCCCCACCCTAATGCTAAACCCCAAGTTTGCTCTATTCACGACATCTTACATTAATATGGTACATGTTATAATTAATGAAATAGTATTGATACATTATGAATATCTGAAGCCCATATTTATTATATATACTTAGTTTTTACCTAATGTCCTTTTTCAGTTCCAGGATACCACATTATACTTTAGTTCTGATGTTTCCTTAGGCTCCTTTGGCTGTAACAGTTTCTCAGAATTTCTTTGTTTTTGATGACCTTAACAGTTTTGAGGAGGGCTAATCAGGTATATTGTTGGATGCCCCTTTATTGGAATTTGTCTGACTTTTTTCTCATGATTAGACTTGGATATAAGGTAGTGTTAAGATCACTGGGTACAGTGCCATTTTCATCACTTCAGATTAAAGGTACATACTATCAACATGATTTATGACTGCTGAAGGTATGCCCTTGATCATCATGCTGAGGTAGTGTCTATCAGCTTTCTCCACTGTAAAGTTACACTTTTGGTCTCCTTTCCAAACTGTTCTCATTGGAAGGAAGTCACTGTGTACAGTCCATGATTAAAGAGTGGAGAATTATGCTCACTTCATTATGGGTTGAGTACCTACAAAAATTGTTTGGAATTCAGCAAGTGAGCAGAAGAGATTTGTGTCTTCTTCTCCATTTATTAATGTGCTCAAAAATTTATTTATATTTGTATAGACTCATGGATTTTTATGTATTGGGTTATAATCTGATACTATTTTGTCATTTAGTTGCTTGAGTTATTTCAAGTTTGGCTCTTGTGAGCTCTTCAGTTGGCTCCCATCACCCTTTCATTTACTCGCATAAGTATAGGGTGGGTTTTTTTTTTTTTACACTTCATGACTCCTTTTTATTCTATGGAAGAATGTTTAATAGTTTCTAATATTAAGATTCAATCAGAAGGAGAGATATTTTGTCAGGTATCTGGGTTTAGTGTCTCAAATATTGTGCTAAAGGTGCCCAGTATTTTAGGCTCATCCAAAGATATATATACACTGTCTCTGTAATCACCTCACCACATCCCTTCCCCTGCTGGCCATAGAAATATGAGTTAATCATATTTCTCAGTACATGGTACATGGTACATTATTATCACTGGTATGTGCAGGTTTCTGCTCTTATTCTACTTATTTATTCTCTTATCCTTAAACTCCATTCCCGTTTCATCTATCTTCTCCCCCTCCTGCCCCTACCCAGGAACTATTTCTTTTTTTTTTCTAATATTTTTTAAATGTTTATTTATTTATTTTGAGATAGAGATAGAGAAAGAGCACATGTGCATATGTATGCATGTGAGCAGGGGAGGCGCAGAGAGGGAGGGAGAGAGAAAATCCCAAGCAGGCTCTGCATTATCAGTGCAGAGCCCAATGAGGGGCTTAAACTCACCAACCGTGAGATCATGACTTGAGCAAAAATCAAGGGTTGGTCCCTCAACCAACTGAGCCATCCAGGCCATCTTTTTCTGTTTTGTTTTCTGAGTTTTTAAAAAAAGTTTATTTATTTATTTTGAGACGGAGAGAGAGAGAGAGCAAGCAAGGAATAGGCAGAGAGAGAGGGAAAGAGAGAATCCCAAGCAGGCTCTGCACTGACAGTGAACTCACAAACTGTGAGGTAATACCTGAGCCAAAACCAAAACCGACTGAGCCACCCAAGTGTCCTCCAGGCAACTATTTCCATGTACTTAATGGATACTTTGGTTGTATGTACTTTTGTAAAATGTATTATTTTGTGCTCAGGTATTCTCAAGTAAATGGTGTGTATTATATATTTATATATGCATTTCATTCTTTTTTTTACTTACCTGTATGTTTAATGTCTACCCATGTGGCTATGTGCATATCTGTGCCTTGCTTCTAACTGCTGATTGGCATTCTATAATTCATCTATTTACTCTCCCATATTGCCTCCTACTGCCCATAATCACAAACAAACCTACAAAAAACATCCTTATATATGTTGCTGAATGAATCTGCGTGAGTTTCTTTGAGATGTAGACCTAGGAGCAGAACGACTGGATCCCGGAGTACTGTAAATTTAATTTAACTAAGTAGAGCCAGATTGCTCTCCCAAATTACATTGGTTTACACTTCAACTAGCACATAGCTCAACAATGCTTGGCATTAACTAGCCAAATTTCTTGAGAGTTATAAACGTAAAGTAATATTTTGTTATTTTCATTTTAATTTCATTTAATTTATCTAACTACTAGTTACTTTGAGCACCTCTCCACATATTTCTTGGCCTTTGGGTTTGCAGTCTTATAAATTGCCAGTTGTAGCCTTTGGCATTTCCCCTTTAAGTTTGAGGTCATTTTCTTGTTCATTTGTAAGAGTTCTTTGTTTTTTTTAGATATTAATCTCAACAGTTTTAGATACTGCAAATATCTTCTCCATTCTGTATTTTCATATCTTTACTGTGTTCTTCCTTGAAGGGTTCATTATTAGCTTCAATATTTTACATTTTGAAATCTTGTTCTAGAAATCCTTAGCTGGGGCACCTGGGTGGCTCAGACTATTAAGCATCTGACTTCTGCTCAGGTCATGATCTCATGGTTTATAAGTTCAAATCCCATGCTGGGTGAGCTTGTGCCCTGCTCTGGGTAAACCCCACTTCTCTCTCTCTTTTTCTCTTTCTCCCTTGCTCACTTGTGCCCCCCCCAATAAATAACTAATAAACAAATAATAAAGAACACCTAATTCCTTTAAAAAAAAGTCCTTAGCTAATGATTGTATTTTTTTATAGGTGGACACATAAAGAAAATGTGGCCATATTGGGGAGCCTGCAAGGCTCAGTCAGTTAAGCATCTGACTTCAGCTCAGATCATGATCTCCAGGTCCATGGTCCGTGGTTTCAAGCAGCCATGTCAGGCTCTGTGCTGACAGCTCAGAGCCTGGAGTCTGCTTTGGATTCTGTGTCACTTTTCTCTGCCTCTCCTCCACCTGCTCTCTGCTTTTCTCTCAAAATAATAAACATTTAAAAAAAAGTGACCATATTGTTAAGAGTACCATGGAGGCTATAAAGAATAAAATGATACAAAATCTTGCATTTGCTTAAAAATAACTTGTCAAAGTAAAAAAAAAAGAAAGAAAGAAAGAAAGAAAGAAAAGAAATAAGGGGATAGAAGAAGCAAACATGATAAAATCTGATTAATTTTAAGATGAGTGGTGACTATGTGAGAATTCATTGTTCTAGCCTACTTTTTTTTTAAGTAAGCTCTACACCCAACATAGGGCTTGAACTCTCAACCATGAGATCAAAAGTCACATGTTCTATTTACTGAGCCAGCCAGGCACCCCTGTTCTATTCTACTTTTGATATATTTGAAAAATTTTAATATAAAAAATGAAAATAAGCTATTTCCTACCCTTAGGTCATAAATAGTTTTCTATATTCTCTTTTATTCATTTTATAATTTCAACTTTCACTTTTAGTTCTTGAATCCATGTATGATTTTGGCAGGGATCCACTTATATGTTTTCTTATATATTTAAATAGAGAGAGCAAGTTCTTCCCAAAACATCTGTTAAATTATCTTCTCTTCACTGTTTGTGGCACTACAAAATTAACAATAATTATCTGCATATATTGGTATGTCTCTGTGGTCCATTCTATTCTATCTAATATGTCCACTCTACTCTATTTCATTCATTGATTTGTTCTTGCACAAATACTGTTTTTATTACTAAGGTTTTGTTATATTTCCATACCCCTATATTCTTGTTTTTCTTCATTTATTTTTATTTTTATTTTTTTTATTTTTATTTTTTTAAATGTTTTATTTATTTTTGATACAGAGAGAGACAGAGCATGAGAAGGGGAGAGGCAGAGAGAAGGAGACACAGAACTGGAAGCAGGCTCCAGGCTCTGAGCTGTCAGCACAGAGCCTGATGCGGGGCTCAAACCAACAAACCATGAGATCATGACCTGAGCCAAAGTCAGACGCTCAACTGACTGAGCCACCCAGGCGCCCCCCTATATTCTGGTTTTTAGGAATTAAGCTGGCTATTCATATGTCTTCCCATATAAACTTTAGACATGTTTATTAAGTTCTTGAAAAAATATGATTGATATTTTGATTAGGACTAAACTGAGTTTATAGATACAATTAGAAAGAACTGACAGGTTTATAATTATTTCATATGTCTTTTTCTATCATACTGACTTATTAAAGGAATGGTCCTATATCTATTGTATCAGAATCTGGCCAATCCATGTTATTTATTTACTAACTGAAAAGTAGTAAAAGTAGATAGAATTAGTTTCAAAACACTGAGTAGATGGCAAAGAAATCAGACATCAAGTCATGAAAATATATTTGTTATACTCACAATTATTCTTTGTGCTCTGTTCGGTTTTGTACCCCAAAAAAGATGTAAGTGCATATACACATCAGTTGGGGGCTTATATTTAAATGGGCAACACTGAGTGGATAAACACGTATGAGATTTAGAACAATAAAAACTAAACTAGTCAGCGAATGGACTGATGTATTTCCGGCATACAAAAGTGCAGAGCAAACACATATCAGGAGTGAGAAATAGGAGTGAAGGAAGACAGAGGAAAAAGAGCACCAGGATGGAGAAAGTGTTAGAACACATCAGGATTTACTGTTGCCTGAAAATAATAAGTGTGTAAAATAGATTGCCACTTGTGTGAGAAGCAGGGGAAAAGTATATCTATACATTGTTTTCCTTATATATACTTAAAATATCTCTGTAAGGATATACAAAATCTAAAAACATTGGATGTTTGCAGAAGTGGGAATGGGTTGGTTAGAATGGGAACAGAGAGGGAGAAAGATTTCTTATTGTTATATACTTCTAAATTTTTTAACATTTAAGTTATGTAAATTATTTATTCCAGACTATTTGTAATATAAAATAGGAAAAACAGGCATGCACACATACACACTTATTCACATCAAAAGAATTTTGTACCAACAGAGGGGAAGACAGTGGCAGAGTAGGAGGACCCTAGCTTCACTAGCCTCACAAATACAACTACACAACTACCGTGTCATCCTAAATCCCCCAGATATCGATCTGAAGACTGGCAAAACAAACTCCACAAATAAAGGTAGAGAAGAGGGGTGCCTGGGTGGCTCAGTCGGTTGAGTGTTGCCTCGGTTTTGGCTCAGGTGAATATCTCACAGTTTCCTGAGTTTGACTCCCTGGTGCTCTGTACTGACAGCACAGAGCCTACTTGAGATTCTCTCTCTCCCTCTCTCTCTCTCTTTCCCTCCCTGCTCACACTGTTTCTGTCTCTCTGAAGATAAAGAAATAAACTTTAAAAAAATTTAAAAATTTAAAAAAAGGTAGAGATGAAGCCACACTAAAGATAGTAAGTGGGGTGAAATGGCCTGGGAGAGAAATGGATTGTGGCTGCTGTGGTGGGGAGGGAGCCGCAGTCCTGGAGAAGGGTGAGAGACAAAGTAATAGACAGCGGAGTGCATGGGGAAAACATATCCCCATAGTGATTGGCTGGGAAAACAAAAGGTCCACATTTTGTGAGTTCTTGCAATGACTGGGGTTTAAAGCCTAGAGTTTTAAAGGTCAGCATGCTTGGCTATGGGAGCCCAGAGGAAACTGGGGCTGCTCTTGTAGAAAAGGCAGGGCACTGGGGCATGGGGCTTAGCTGGTTAAGCATCGGCTTCAGCTCAGGTCATGATCTCACAGTTTGTGAGTTCGAGCCCCCACTGGGTTCGGTGCTGACAGCTCAGAGCCTGGAGTCTGCTTTGGATTCTGTGTCTCCCTCTCTCTCTGCCCCTCCCCTGCTCCTGCTCTGTCTCTCTCTTTCAAAAATAAATAAACAATTTAAATAAAAAAAGAAAAGGCAGGGCACACAGCCCTCAGACATATAGTGTGGAAACAGTGATCTGAAGAGCACTTGGGCACACAGTATGGAGGTTAGTTTCTCCTCTCAAACTATGTCCCAGAGAGGCAATATTCATGGAGAGACCCATCCATAAACAAAGGACTGGGAGGCAGCATTTCCACACCTCTCCCTACCCATCTCCTGCCTCTCAGCACAAGCACAGGGCCACCCTGAGAACCAGCACCATTCCAACACTCACTACCTAACTTGTTTACATCAAGCTCCATCCCCCACAGTCCGATGGGACTACCCTTTCCAGTCACACTTGCCTCAGTTCCAGCACGGTGGGCCCCATCCCCCAGAAGACCTGCCCAAACTCCTGCCAACATTGTGCCACATTCAATCCAGGGACCAAACACTGCCCACAACAGGCAATGGGAGTCTCTGCAGATGACTGGCTGAAAGATAAAGCAGCCAGGACACAACAGGAAGCACACACAGCACACTCTGGAGATACTCCTGGTGTCTCTATTATTTTGAAGCTTTGCTTCTTTAGGGTTGGGACACCTTGGTCACTCAGTTGGGCTGAGAACTCTACAGTCTGTGGGCTGATGGTGTGCTGATCTTTTAAAAGGTTTTTTTCCCTGCTCAGTCCCCCTTTTTGGTGAGGTTTCTGTGAGGTCTGTTATGTGTGCATCCTGCAGCTTCTCGGCTTGCAGTGCACTCTCTTTTGGTGTACTCTCTACGGGGGCCAATTGAGAGAAAGAAACCAATAGTGCAACTGTTTTGAAATTGAAAATTGACAAATTGAAATAAAGAACCAGTCCCTCCAAAACAAAACAAAACAAACAAACAAAAACAAAACAAAAAACATCTAGGCAATAGAAGACATCACACTGCAGGGCACTATAGAACCTCTACTTCATAAAGCCATAACCCTCAAGAATAGGGGGCACAGCTGACTTTCCTAAAACAGAGAAGTAGGCATAGAAACTTAGAAAAAAGGAGAAGATAGAGGAACGTGTCCCAAATGTAAGAATAGGACAAGGCCACGGCCAGAGGTCTAAGCAAAACAGATAAATAACATGTCTGATGACCATAAGGATACTCATTAGACTAGAGAAAGGAGTGGAGGACATCAGTGAGACCACTGACCATTAATACAAAGATAGGAAATAACATAGTAGATACAAAGGTTTTAATAAACAAGATGAAAAACACTCTTGATGAAATGAACAGCAACCCGGAAGAAGCAGAGAAACAAAATAATGACCTATAAGTCAGAGTAATGGAAAGTAATCAAGCCGAAAAATAGAGAGAAAAAAGAATTATGCAAAATGAGAATAGACTTAGGAAACTCAATGACTCCATTAAACACATAACATTCGTATTATAGGAGTCCCAGAAAAAGAAGAGAGAGAGAAGAAGGCAGAGAATTTATTTGAAGAAATAATACCTGAAAATTTCCCTAATCTGGTGAAGGAAACATATATCCAGATTCAGGAGGCATGGAGAATTCCAACAAAATCAACAAAAAATGATCCACACCAAGACATATTGTAATTAAAATGGCAAAATACAGTGATAAAGAAAAATAATAAAAGCAGCAAGACATGGGGAACCAGGGTGGTTCAATCAGTTAAGTGGCCAACATCGGCTCAGGTCATGATCTCATGGTTCATGGGTTTGAGCCCCTCGGTACTGTCAGCACCGAGCCCACTTCAGATTCTCTGTCCACCTTTTTCTCTGTCCTTCCCCCGCTCATGTTCTCCCTCTTTCTCTCTCTCTCAAAAATAAACATTTTTTTTAAAAAGCAGCAAGACAAAACTAGAGAGTTACATACAAAGGAAAGGCCATAAATTTTCAGCAGATTTTTCAGCAAGAACTTTCCAAACCAGACAAGAGTGGAATGATATATTCAAAATGCTGAATGGGAAAATCCTGCAGCCAAGACTACTCTATCCAGATAGACTATCACTGAGAATAGAACAGATGAAAAGCTTCCCAGACCAACAAAAATTAAAAGACTTCATAACCACGAAACCAGACCTACAAGATATATTAAAGGGCACTCTTTGAGTGGAAAGGAAAGAACAAAAATGACAATAGGAGGGTAGGAAACACAAAAAAAGTAAAAAACAAATATTTCTGTAAAAAATCAGTCAAGAAACTCACAAAATAAAAGGATGTAAATGTGACACCGTATATCTAAAACATGGGGAGGAGGGAAAAAGAATGGGTCCAAACTTAAGTAATCTTCAGTTACTATAGACTACTATATGTAAAAAATGTTCTACATAAACCTAATAGTAACCACAAATCATAAAACCACTAATAACTATGCAAAGAATAAAGAAAAATAAATTCAAGTATATCATTAAAGAAAACCAGCAGACCATGAAAGAGTGGAAGACAAGAAAGGATCAGAGAAAATCTTGGAGAAACAAGAAGAAAATGAGCAATAAAATGGCAATAAATACAAATCTATCAATAATTACTTTGAATGTAAATGGACTTAACACTCCAATCGAAGACACAGAGTGATAGAATGGATAAAAAACAAAACAAAACAAAACCAGACCTATCTATATGCTGCCTAGAAGAGACTCATTTTAGACCTAAAGATACCTGCAGATTGAAAGTGAGGAGGTGGAGAAATATTTATATGCAAATGGAGGTCAAAAGAAAGCCAGAGTAGCAATACTTATATCGGACAAAGTAGATTTTAAAACAAGGAGTATAGGGGCACCTAGGTGGCTCAGTCGGTTAATCATCCAACTTTGGCCCAGGTCATGATCTCACAGTTGGTTAGTTGGAGCCTCACATCAGGCCCTGAGCTGACAGCTCAGAGCCTGGTGCCTGTTTCAGATTCTGTGTCTCTCTCTCTCTCTCTCTGCTCCTCTTCTGCGTGCGCTCTCCCTCTCAAAAATAAACATTAAAACAAGTTTTTTTAAAAAAAGAATAATTAAATGCCCAATTTCAGAAGGGATGGCAGATCTAAAAGGAAAAGCTTAAAATACTTGGTATTGATACTGACCATTCATCATTTACTACATTTGACAGAAATAAACCTTTTAAGATTTTACCCATGACACTTTTACTCAGTTTAATTATGATGTGCACAGTATAGTGTAAATGAACCTCCATATTTTGTCAAAATACTGTTTTCATCCTTTAATGGCCTCCCGTGCTGCAAATACCCTGCCCCAGTGCACCCATGGCCAGAGCAGACATTGCATCAGAACAAATACTGTTAAAATGTCTATACCAAGCAGAGCAATCTATACATTTAAGGCACTCCCCATCAAAATACCAACAGCATTTTCCACTGAGCCTGAACAAACAATCCTAAAATTTGTGTGGAACCACAAAAGACCCCAGATAGCCAAAGCAATCTTGAAAAAGAAAAGCAAAGCTGGAAGCATCACAATTCTGAACTTCAAATTCTATTAAAAAGCTGTAGTGATCTTGAAGCGCCTGGGTGGCTCTGTCGGTTGAGCATCCCAGCTTCAGTTCAGGTCATGATCTCATGGTTCCTGGGTTTGAGCCCTGTGTCAGTCTCTATGTTGGCAGCTCAGAGCCTGGAGCCTGTCTTCAGATTCTGTGTCTTCCTCTCTCACTGATCCTCTCCTTCTCACAATGTCTTTGTCTCTCAAAAATAAATAAAACATTAAAAAATTAGTATCCAAAATTTTTTTATTTATTTTTGAGAGACAGAGAGAGATAGTGCAAGCATAACCTGAGCCAAAGCCGGATGCTTAACTGACTGAGCCACCCAGGCGGCCCTAAAAATTTTTTTTAAAAAGCTGTAGTGATCAAAACAGTATGGTACTGGCAAAAAAGAAGATGTATAGATCAATGGAACAGAATAAAAAACCCAGAAATGTACCCACAATTATACAGTCAATTAATCTTAGACAAAGCAAGAAAGAATATTCAATGGGAAAATGTCTCTTCAACAAATGGTGTTGGGAAAACTGGATAGCAATACGCAAAAGAATGAAACTGGACCACTTTCTTGCACTGTACACAAAAATAAATTAGAAATGGATTAAATACTTAAGTGTGAGACCTGAAATCCTACAAATCCTAGAAAACAGCCTGGGCAGTATTGTCTCTGACATTGGCAGCAGCAACTTCTTTCTAGATAGGTTCCCTGAGGCCAGGGAAACAAAAACAAAAATAAACTCTTGGGACTACATCAAAATAAAAAGCTTTTGCACAGAGAAGGAAACAATCAACCAAACTAAAAGGCAGCCTATGGAATGGGAGAAGATATTTGCAAATGATATATCTGATAAAGGGTTAGTATCCAAAGTATATAAAAATCTTATAAAACTCAACAGCCAAAAAAAATCCAATTAAAAAATAGGCAGAAGACATGAACAGACATTTCACTAAAGAAGACGTACAGATGGCAAACAGACACATGAAAAGATGCTCAACATCACTTATCATCTGGGAAATGCAAATCAAAACAATGAGACACTGGGGCACCTGGGTGGCTCAGTTTGTTGGCTGTCCAATGTCAGCTCAGGTCATGATCTCATGGCTCCATCTGTTAGTACAAACCCCCCATTGGGCTGGCTCTCTGCTTTCAGCGCAGAGCCCACTTCAGATCCTCTGTACCTCTTTCTATGCCCCTCCCCTGCTCGCTTTCTCTCTCAAAAGTAAACAAACATTAAAAAAATTTTAAATAAGAACAATGAGATACTACCCAATACTGTCAGAATAGCTGAAATCAACAACACAGACAACAACAGATGTTAGTTTAGGATGTGGAGTAAAAGGAACACTCATGCACTCTTGGTGAAAACTCAAACTGGGGCAGCTACTTTGGAGAACACTACAGAGGTTCCTCAAGAAGTTAGAAATGGAAATACCCTATGATCCATCAATTGCATTACTGAGTTTTCCCTCAAAGAATACAAAAACACTAACTCAAAGGGATACACACCCCTATGTCTATAACTGCATTATTTACAATAGCAAAGAGAAGTAAACAGGCCAAGTGTGCATCAACTGATGAATGGATAAAGAGGATGTGGTATAGGAGAACCTTGGCAACTCAATCAATTAAGCATCTGACTCTTGATTTCAGCCCAGGTCATAATCTGAAAGTTTCTGGGCTCAACAGCATGGAGCCTGAGCCTGAAATTTGTGTACTGATAGCATGGAGCCTGCTTGGGATTCTCTCTCTCCCTCTCTGTCTCTGCCCTTTCTAGCTCACATGCTCTCGCTCTCTCTCTTAAAATAAATAAATAAAGATAAAAATGATTACATATATACACACATGCACACACACAGTAGAATATCATTCAGCCATAAAAAAGGAATGAAATCTTACATTTGCAATAACATTTATAGAGCTAGAGAGTATAATGCTAAGCAAAATAAGCCAGAGAAAGATAAATAACAGGATTTCACTCATATATGGAATTTAAGAAACAGGAAAAATGAGGAAAGGGGTTAAAAAGAGAGAAAGACAAACCAAGAAGCAGACTCTTTTAAGTATAGAGAATAAACTGATGGTTACCAGAGGGGAGGTGGGTGAGGGGATGGTTTAACTAGGTGGTGGGGATTAAGGAATGCACTTCTTATGATGAGCACTGGGTGATTAAACAAAAGACTTTAAAAAAAAAAAACCTTTGTAACACAATGCCATCAACTCAACCCTATAGTAGTAAGAAAAAAAAAAAAAAGAAACCATGGTAGAAGTCCCAAGTCTATTATAAAGGCCTAGAAGCCACAAATGACACCCACAAATGTAAACAGAGGAGAGTAGGACCCAGCAAATTCATTTCCAGCCATTATATGATTATGGGCAATTCACTCCAAACAACACAAGAGACAGCTTTTTCTCTAGCCTCACAGGAGAAAGAGGCTTAATAGCTTTTTTTTTTTTTCCTGGCTTATAACCAAAATCTTACATTTCACAAATAATTCATTCTCTGAGTGATAGAGAATTCCTACTTTGGTTTATATACCTGAGTTTTAGCTTTACTACCATTAGCACTGGTAAATTTATATTATCTTGATTTACCTAAATCACCTTTATCCATAGCACATCCTTGTCTCAAATATATATTTCTATATTAAAATATCTCTAAAGTAAAATTGCATATTGATTTTTTAAATCACTTATTTTTTCCAGTATGTGCACCTTTATTTCTTAGAATTTAACCTTAACATTCCTTTCTTGCTCTTTTTAAAAATTTTGAATTATGTTCCATGTTATGGTTTTACTTAGAATTTTGCACATAATGTATTTTTCTCTGAAAAGTATCATTTAGTAATTGTCTTATGTTCTGTACTGCTACCACTGAAAATTTTGTGACTTATTTTTAAGCATCCTTTATTATAACTTTGTTGGAATAATGGATATGAACAAGGATTTGAAATGTGATCAGGTTCACAGAAAATTTTAGATTGCCCATATCTTAAAACTCATCTTTCTACTGAAATATTGGTGAACTAAACTTCATTTAAAGGTTTATTAATGAAAAGCAAGTACTAATTATTATTTTTAAAAAATCAAAACACTACTGTGGTTAATTACGTGCACAATGTGGCCAGACTGCTCCGGGTCAAATCCCAGGGCTACCACTTACCACCTGTGTAACCACGGGTAAGAGATCTAATCTCTCTGACTCAATTTTCTTACCTACATAGTTGGGCTAGTAATGATACCTACCCCATAAGTTTGTTAAGAAGGTTAACAGTGAAGGGGCGCCGGAGTGACTCAGTCGGTTAAGCATCTGACTTCAGCTCAGATTATAATCTCACAGTTTGTTATGATCTCACAGCTTGTGAGGTGAAGCCCCACATTGGGCTCTTTGCTGTCAGCACAGAGGCCCACTTCTGATCCTCTGTATCCCTCTCTGTGTGCCCGTCCTCTGCTTTTTCTCTCTCTTTCTCAAATATTAATAAACCTTTTTTATAAAAAGGTTAACAGTGGATATATATAAAGTAGTTAGTGTTGATATAGTAAGTTTAGTTACTTCTACCCAAATAATTTTTGGGTCTATTATCTGGGACCTTTATTACTTTCTCTTTTTACAAAAATAATTTCTTTTCTCTCCCTTTCTTTCATGTAGCTTTCCCTTTTTAGCAGTTTTTGATCCCCATTATCATCAGAATGTTTTATTCTGTACCAGTGCTAATGTACCTCAATTTCCCACAGGAAAAGTTAGCTATGACTTTATCAAAGCACAAGTTGGGGTTAGGTATATAACACAGATCATCTTTTTTCTTGATCTATTGTTTCTCTGAACTCTTTCTTCTCATCTTCAACCAGATGCCACTTAAGGTGATAATCGAATTGAGAAGCAAATTAGAAAGGGAAAAGCAAAGGCAACCTGCCTTTTAGAGCCCTAAGAGATTTTTATGAGCAAAACAATGAAAACTCCAGACATTATACGTACTAAATACTCCAGGAGGAGAAAAAGGGACAACATTTCAACCAGGAAAGCACTTATTAGAGAAGCTTTTCCACATTGTAACACAGTCTGACCTTACTGAGAATTTTTTGCTACTTAATCCCCTCGTGGACATTATTTGCACTAGAGAGGACAAGAGCAAGAAGACTAAGCCACACACAGAGTTTTAGAGACAATAAGGTATAGAAATTAAGCAGAAGAAGATTCGGTTATTTTTTCTTAAAAATTTTTTTTTAATGTTTTATTTATTTTTGATACAGAGAGAGACAGAGCATGAGAGGGGGAGGGGCAGAGAGAGAAGGAAACACAGAACTGGAAGCAGGCTCCAGGCTCTGAGCTAGCTGTCAGCACAGAGCCTGACGCGGGGCTCGAACCCACGAACGTGAGATCTGACCTGAGCCGAAGTCGGAGGCTTAACCGACTGAACCACCCAGGCGCCCCTATTTTTTCAAGACCAAGTTTCAACAAAGAGATAATGGGAACAGGTGTGGTAATGGGAAGTACAATAAGAAAGCTGCACATCTGGTGAGAAATATGGGAATAAATGCAGTGCTTAGTAGATGGCAATAAGTACAGTTCTACTTTGAAAAAAAATCCACTGGGGAAAAAAATCAGAGAACATATGGGAAAATAACTAGAAAGCTGTTAAAAAGATGAATCTGGAAAGAAGAAAAGAGCTTAGGTTCACAACAGTGTTTGAAAGAGTGAAGAAAGGTTTTCTTCCTCTTCAAGATTCCCATGCCCTCTGAAAATATGGTCACCAAGATGCAGTCATCTTTGTGATATTCACCCCATTTCTCTCCTTTATGACATTTATTTTCACTCAAATAGGCTGCAAATCATTCTTACTAGAAAGTCACCAAATCATTTTCAAAAGTTTGTAGAAGACTTGACACTCTTGGAATAGTGTCTTGGGGTTGGCTGTTTCATTTGGTCACACACATTTGGCTATCCTTGAATAGCCACAACAGCAGCAAACAAAATGAAACTTAGCTCACCAGGTTGGAGCAAAGGGCTCAGGTTACTTCCTCATGTGACCCAGTTGGCTTGGCTTTCTTCTGTGGCAGCAAACTGAATCTCTAGCTGCAGCCAGCTGTTACAAAGCTGCCAATGGTCAAAGGATGTCCAGGTTCTTAATATAGCCTGAGGATCCAGGCACACCTTTGGCCCAGAGAAAGTCCATGACATGCCACAAAGAGGTCCAGGAATAGAACCCAGTGTCCTAGGTCAAAATGCACTTTCACTACAGAGGCCAGATTTACAGATTCTAAACATGGCTATGCAAGGCTTAATAAAAAGCTTTCATTTCCTAGGAAAAACTCTACTATTTGGGCAACCTTTTTTTTCTTCCTTCTTTCCCACTTTCTATTAGATTGTCATTCTCTGGGTCCCCCCCCCCCCCTCCAGCCTTCTCCTCTCTTACTGCTATACTGGTTTGGAAGCTATGATGTTCATTTCTTTCAGTAGTTTCCATTAATTAAAAAAATACATGATGAAATTTCTCAAACACATACAAATAGGGATAATAGTATAAATATCCCCATGTATTCATCACCTAGCTTCATCAGGTATAAATAGCCAATTTTATCACACCTCTGATTTTTTTTACATTTGTTTGTTTCTTTAATCTCTAACCCCACTTGGGTCTTGAACTCACGACCCCAAGATGAAGAATTGCATGCTCTTCTGACTGAGCCAGCCAGGAGCCACACACTTCTAATTATTTTGATGAGATTCTAGACAACATATCATTTTACCTATACATATTTACTAGGTGTCTTCACAAAAACTTAAAAAAAACATAATTATGATATTATCATCATACCTAAGGAAAATTAATAGTAATTCCTTAATATTATAAAATATCTAGTCAGTGTTCATACTTCCCCAGTTGTTTTCACTTATCTCACATTTTTCTTCCTTTTTTACAGTTTGTTTGTATCAGTATGCAAATAAGGTCCATAAACTGAAAATGTTTGGTAAGTATTTTAAGTCTATCCTTCCTTTCTTGTTTTCCCTTCCATCTATATCTGTTTTATTGTGTAATTTTACTTTCAGTTGAAGAAACATGGTTTTTTCATCTACTGAGTTTCCTAGAGTCTAGATTTTGTGAATTCCACCCTCATTGGTTTTTTGTTTGTTTGTTTTTAAAAAATAAAACGGGGGTGCCTGGGTAGTTCAGTTGGTTAAGTGACTGACTTCAGGGTATGTCATATCATCACAGCTCGAAGACTCATGTGTTGGAGCCCCACGTCGGGCTCTGTGCTGACACCTCAGAGCCTGGAAATGACTTCTGATTCTGTCCTCTCTCTTTCGGCCCTTCCCCTGCTCTCCTTCTGTCTCTCTCTCTCAAATATAAATAAAGATTTAAAAAATTTAAAAAATAAATAAATACAAAATAAAAAAATAAAACAAAACAGAACCATGTTCCACTGTCTCTTACATTTCTTATGAAGCCATAGTTAGTTCTAAAGGCTTCATTAGATTCAAAGTATTATGAAGAAATCATTATGAACTAATGGATTTAAGTAAGAATTGTAAACAAATAAAATTGTGTGGTTTAAGCCATTCAATTTTGGAGTAGTTTGCTACATGGCAATAGATAACTGCAACAGTCTCCTTTCATTTAATGAGAAAACGTCAGGAACCTCTGGCTAGCTCAGTCAGCAGAGCATGTGACTCTTGATCTCAGAATTGTGATTTCGAGCCCCATGATGGGTATAGAGATTACTTAAATATAAAGTCTTTAAGGGGCACCTGAGTGGCTCAGTTGGTTAAGCAATCAATTCTTGGTTTCTGCTCAGGTCATGATCTCATGGGATAGAGTCCCACATTGGGCTCTGCACTAAGCGTACAGCCTGCATAGGATTCTCTCTCTTTCTCTCTCTCTCTCTCTCTCCCTCCCCTTCCTTCTCTCTAAAAACTTAATTAATTGATTGATTAATAATAAAATCTTTTTTAAAATAGGAGAAAACTTTATGAATAGAAAGTTTAATTAAAATATTTTTCATTGTCCTTTCTGTTGCATCCATGAGCTGGCATTCCAACCTTGATGGCAGGTGGCACTGACATTTGTTTTAGAAACTGCTCCCCATTCTGTGTCCATCCATATGTAGCACAGTACCTGATCAGTCCAATGTGTTCCCCACATGTCCTCTCTGGCATGGTTGCCTCATGGATCGTGCACTGTATTTGTCCCTCAAGAGTTAGCCCCCTTGCCATGACCAGATTTTCTGGTTTCTGCTATTGCTTCTAATTTATTAGTGACCCATTTACTTCAAATCCAGTGTCCAGGGGCCTCTTTTTCTGGAGGCAGAAAAATTTTAAGCAAAATTTGTCCATCTCCTTTACTTACACAGAAGCCATATCTAATTTGTAGGTGAATAATTTTGATATTACTAGAACTGTTTTTCCTATCTAAATGACTGTAATTTGTTTGGAATCTCATTTGAGAATGAGGCCCTTAGATATAGCTTTCTTAATACTTGGTTTCTGTCTTGGAGCTTTTGGAATGATGGGGATCTAAATGCAGTAACATTTTACAGTTACATTTTAAGACCTATTGAGAGCTATATCTCAAGACTTCTTGAGTCTCCAAATCTCCAACATCAGCAATTAAAATATGACTAGGTGTGTTCACTAGCCACATGACGCTCACCCACCAGCTTCCTCAGTTGGCTGATTCTTTCTGGCAGAGTACTTTATTATTTTTTTTAAATTTTTTCCTGTTTTTTATTTATTTTTGAGAGACAGAGAGAGACAACATGAGCAGGGGAAGGTCAAAGAGAGAGGGAGACACAGAATCCAAAACAGGCTCCAGGCTTTAAGCTAGCTGTCAGCACAGAGCCCGATACGGGACTTGAACCCACGAACCATGAGATCATGACTTGAGCCAAAGCCTGACGCTTAGCCAACTGAGCCACCCAGGTTCCCCCACCCCCCACCCCCAGAGTACTTTAAAGGCATCATCTCGTGTAACTCTCACCAAATCCCTATGAAATAGGGATTCCTGTTGCAACTACAACATACCAGCATCTTTTAGGTCACCTGCAAAGGGCAAAGCTGTGGATATTAAATCAAAGTGTGGCAGAGTGTTTCTCTATTCACTGTAATGTGAATATCAATTACCATCATCAAGGTTTACTAGACTTCTATAACTACCACTTATGGAGAGCTACTAAAAAGTATAAAACAGAACCTGTAATTTTGGTGGTCTTAGCCCTTCAAATTGTGAGCTTAATGGATGATATGTGCATGTCGGTTGCCTTTCTGGATGCTCTCTCTGCTTTTGGTGTGTGGAAGTTTCCTAGAGGGGGAGAACCAAAAGCTAATCCCAGGCAGAGGAGATAGAAGAAGAAGAGTAGAAGAAAGGAGTAATACAAGAGAGACAAGCTTCCTTGACAGAACAAGACTTACTCATAAGTTATATAATATATAAATTAAACCAGAGGGAAATATAATAGATTTATATTCTTTCTTGCTGTGTGTTTTGTCACTATACCAGCAGACTGTAGCAGGAGAATAAGAACAACATGAAAAACACTGATAAATAACAACAACAGTATTCTGACAGGCTGCTCATCTCCCTCACGGTGATATTTTCTCAGAGGCTGATAACGTTATGGTTGGGAAGGAGGTGATTGGATGATGGTGGTAGTGAATATATTCAGAAGTAAGTCTTAGAAAAATTTTTTAAATTTAAGTTTATTTTTATTTTTGAGAAACAGAGTGAGTTGAGCAGGGGAGAGGCAGAGAGAGGGAGAGAGAAAGAATCCCAATCAGGTTTCACATTGCCAGGGTGGACCTGATGCAGGCCTCAAACTCACCAACCGTGAGATTATGACCTGAGCTGAAACCAAGAGTCGGATACTTAAACAACTGACCCAGGCACCCCAAGTCTTAGAAATTTGTGATGAAGTTCAGTAATATCCTGCTAAATCTCAAGCCTGGTAATGTACACACACTCTTATATTCAAACACAGACACACTCTTCTGCCCTGGATCTTTAGCAAAGAGAGGGCAGCTTATAGATAAAGAGAAAGCTCACATTGCAAAGACTTCATTGCTTTTACAAAATATGCACCCAAGGACATTTACCAGTGCATTGAGAGCTATTATCATAAATAATTAAAACTAAACTATTCTTTTCTAAATAAATGTATAAAGTACATTGGGTGATTCAGAGCACTAAGCTTTCTTAGCATAGCGTTTTGTACACTTATAATGCAAGAACCCACCCAAGTCATTAAAACCATATTCCTGGTTCTTCCAGAGAGACTTTTAAAGCAGATTTGGATGTGACACAACAATTTAGGAAACTGGTCTCTTTCCCACTGTTTGGTCATTTCATCCTATGGTAATTATTTGTAATTCTTACAAATAATTTACAGGAGGGTTCCTAATAGCAGTAATTTATACAAATACTTTGACACATAGTTCAAAAATCCTGAGTGTCAAGCAACATGACATTTCTCAAACATCACTGCCCATCTCACAAAGAAGCCATTGTGGTTTGTGTTGGGGAGTTTCCTTCTGGAGACTTTCCTACTCAAAGAATACAAAATGAAGTTCCATCACAATTTCACGGAAAGGATTTCCTATGCCCTTTAACCCAACATACATTCTCATATTTTGCTCAAAACACTGATTTAGATATATAATAACTGCTTGGGTGGCTCCTCTGTTAGTCCTGGAGGAAAGTGAGGTTGCCTTGAAAGTGAAGAGCTATGTTAAGGTCAATTTCAATAGGAAGGATTCTCCTTAGTTAGTCTATTTCTAGGATTATCCTGATTTGACTCTTCTGAAAGTTAGTCGACTTTAGGAATCCCAGCAAACTGGAGGTTAATCTGACCCAATTCAGATCTTGTAACTGAACTTAATTCAAAAGCAACTTACCAAAAAACTCAGGCTCTGTATAATTGCAGCTGTGTTACCTAAGGTCTGTGAGCACTCATGTTGTCTCCAAACCAATAGAATTCATGCCAGATTTTAGGAAAACTCATGTCAAATAAACATCTCTATCATGAAAGCTTAAGGTAACAACTAAAGGATAAGCCAAGATATTTGAGAAGATTTTTTTCCATAATATTTTATTGTCAAATTGTTTTCCATACAACACCCAGTGCTCCTCCCCTCAAGTGCCCTCCACCATCACCACCACCTGTCTTCCCCCCCCCC